>NW_007377743.1:106839-139343 GCF_000475195.1 Diaphorina citri
AGTTTTTCTCACCCCCCCCCCCCCCCCCCAGCAGTGGTGAGTTTCGAGCAATCTGTGGATTGGTGCAGAGAGTCAGTTCGATTTTCCTGGTAATTACATAGGTACTCTTTGTCAAGTCAAACAAACGAAACAGTTCATAGGGTATGCATTTAAGATTTAGGTCGGATTTGACTAACATGTTTTCAGCCCTTAGAAGACCTCTTAAGCTAACAGTCTGTTATGTTTCATTTGATTTGTATCTTAGGCTTAACAGGGCTGTTAGGGGCTAAAAAAGTAAGTTGGTGAAACTCGTAGCTCATACTGTATAGATAACAGATCGTCTCTTGTTATTCCCACTCGGTGAGCCCGGTCCCAAGAGATAGGTTCAGATATAAAAGAAATTCAACTCGGAACAATTCCTCTAAGAAGAAACAGCGCTCTGGGGTCCCACCTAAAAAGCTAAAAACCTACACTTGCAATTTTAACACCGCTCCTACCACACAATATTATGCAAAATAAGAGCTCCTTGTTCAAATTAAATTAAAAAGGAATGAGAAGAACAAGAGAAAATCGTAAAGATAAAGAAAAGTCGGGAAAGGAAAAAAAGTTTTTTTCATTTTACGCCCGTCGGCGAAGAAGGAAAAGCGTCATCGTGTAACCACAACTTGTGGCGTACCGAACAAGCGTACGTTAACAATGGTATGTCTGTGTTCTGTACAATAGTATGTCCTTACCGCTAGAGAATGGCAGGATTTTTATTTTTATTTTGGAAAGGATGTGAATATAATTGAGACTTTGTACGAGGGATTTTTGAACACGGGGTCCAGGTGTGAAAAGTCGGGAGGGGAAATTGCAACAGGAAAACAATTGAGTCGCAGGGAAAAAATAACTGTACCGAGGGAAAAACATTTTTTTTTTTTTTTTTTTTTTTTTTAATGGACGCGTGGAGGTGGTTATCTAGCGATATGTAAAATGTAAATTGTAGAGAGATAGAATAGAATAATATATATATCTGCCTTTTTATCATCCTGGAATAGGACTGAAAAGTCCCTATACCCCCGCAGTTTGATCAAGGTCTCGTATATTTTTACAGTTCCTTGGTATACCAGTTAAAAATGTCAAAGAGTAGAGTGGGTTTTCCATCCAGGCTTTTCAAGAAAAAAATACTGGACAACCCACTTTTCCGGGCTTTTCAGGTAATTAGGAAGTCGAGGAAATCTTCACTTCAACAGGTTGAACAAAGTCGGGGAAAAACCATTTTTGAAAATTGTGTAGGTGCATAGGTGTGGGACTGTGGGTGTCAAGCTAGATTTATAAACTACGTATTGAGCCTAAATTGGCCTTGTTAGGTAAAAAACTAGAAAGTCGGAAAAATCTAAATAGGTATGTATGTACTTTATCTTGGAAAAAATCACCGAGTCTGACTAGAAATAAAACAAAACCTGACTACCTATGATTTGCTACCGTCCTTTTTGGGAACGGATGGTTGTCCTCTCTTTGATTTCGGGACCATAATCTAAAGTTTGAGGGAAAATATCTGAATCTGTCTAGAAATATCATTGAGATTTGAAACCGGGGCCGCGAGGTACAGATTTTTATATCATTCTTGGGCGGCCACAAGACTGTCACCCATCTCGATATCCGCCACGCTCACGGTTGCTTCACTCGAGTGATGAGAAAAGCTCTTCTGTTTCAACGTGGGTATGGAAAGTGCTATATTGGGGCCCTATATCCAGGGCCTTTTACGTAACGGGACCCCCGGGGCCCTGGGCTAACTCCAATAATAAGCCCCTCTTTGTATCTTTTGTTATGGTCTCCAGCCAAGATTACTTGGCTCGAAACGAATAGCTACTAGTTCTAGTTAATTTTATTCTAAAAGAAGAAAAAAAAAAACTATTGGTTCTGGGCCCTTTGAGAAGCCCTTACCCGGGCCAAATGGGACCTCACGAGACCTCCCTGTGTATACGGCCCTGTCCGTCTCTACCAGTATTTGATGTACCTACCTACCTATGGGAAATAAGGCCTTTTGGTATTACGATATTAGGGAACTTTTGAGATATGATTTGGGTGTTCAGGGTCACATAACACAGCTTTCAGCGAATAAAAACTTTTGTTAATTTATGTCTCGGCGTTTTTTTTTTCTTTTTTTTTCAAGTGGTTCTCAGGGAATCCACCCCTAGGGATGACTTTATAAACACCCTGTATGTAGAGCGTTGAAAGTTGGGACCATTCACGAGTTCGTTTGTCTTACTGAAGACCGACCTTTCATTTACAAAAGGGACTTTATTTTATTTTTTTTTCTCTCCCAACTAGGGTTACCAGATTTGTTTTTCGAATTTACGAAATAATTCTTAAAAATGGGGTTTTCAAATTTCTTTGCGTACCACCAGAAACCAGAAATGCTTCCGCGTACCACACAGATTGGGAACCTCTGTCTCATTTACTTCTGCCGACATTTACATTCGTTTATTTTAATGTAAATATTCCCTCTCTCTCTCCCCTCTCTCTCTCTTCCTCTCTCTCCCCTCTCTCCCCCTCTCTCTCCCCCCTCTCTCTCTCTCTCTTCCTCTCTCTCTCTTCCTCTCTCTCTCTCTCCTCTCTCTCTCTCTCTCTCCTCTCTCTCTTTTCTCTATTCCTGGAGTAATTAATTTCTACCCATGTTTTGTGGAGCCCCCGAGTGGCGGAGGCTGAAATTAATCCTGGGGTGAAAAACGCTTGGATAGGACTCAAAAGTTCATTTACTCCCGCCATAGGCTACTTTATTTTTTTCAAATTACATACATAAATTATGTAGTTGATATATTGAGTTTAAATTCCATACCTCGGCACCCAAGCCCTCCTGATTTACCTGACGATTACTACTTCACTATGACGATTACTTGAACCGCCAATACTGGCGTTACAGATTGTCCCCATTTTTATACAGTTGGCCAAGGATAAAAACAGAGTGTAGCGGAGAGAATAGAGCTTTTTACTCTCAGTTCTATGCGGTTTGAATTCGTCTCTTCCCATTACGTCCTCGATGCTCCATGCTCTCCGATCAACAGTCATCTGTCATCTGTAACCAGTTTATCCTCCTCTGGCAAATCATATTCCTACAATGCAAGAGACTGTTGTACATTTCTACTCTAACTTTTCATGTGGTTGGAATATATGTAGGTATATATATGTATTATTATTATTATTATTATCTTCTTAGTCTCTCTTACGATATGTGTACGTATCTATGTAGGTATTACATACCGACTTTACTTTGTATAACAATTTAACAATCTTATTTGCTGTCGTCTACATTTTCCAATTCTTTTCGTTTTCTCTCTCTCTCTCTCTCTCTTCCTCCCTCCCCTTCTCTTTCTTTCTCTCTGTTTCTCTCTTCTCTCTCCCTCCCTCCTTTCTGTACCTATTCATTCAATAAATACTGTCGACTTAGAGCTGAAATTATTTTCTACTTTTCTTCCTCCTTCTTCTCTTCCTGTTCTTCCACCACCTACTCCTTTTCCCCTTCATCCAACGTTTTTCTTCTTCCTTATAATCGTTCTTCCTTCTCTCCTTTTTCTTCTTCTCCTCCTCTCTCCTTCTTCTCTTCCTCCTTCTTCTCTTCCTGTTCTTCGACCACCTACTCCTTTTCCCCTTCATCCAACGTTTTTCTTCTTCCTTATAATCGTTCTTCCTTCTCTCCTTTTTCTTCTTCTCCTCCTCCTTTCGTTTTTCTTATTCTCCTCCTTTATTTTTTCTTATTCTTCTCCTCCTTCTTTCCTTTGTCTTCTCCTTCTCCTCCTACACTTTATTATACCTCTTCCTCTTCACCTCCATCTTCCACTTTATTCAACACCTCTTCCTCCTTATCATTTTCTTCAACTTTGCAAATTTCTTTCGACGTTTTTTAATTGAATTTATGTAAAACTTTTTTCTCTTCCATCCTCCTTCTCTCGCTCTCTCTCTCGCTCTCTCGCTCTTTCTCTCTCTCTCTCTTTCGCTCTCTCGCTCTCTCGCTCGCTCTCTCTCTCGCTCTCTCTCTCTCTCGCTCTCTCTCTCTCTCTTTCGCTCTCTCTCTCTTTCGCTCTCTCGCTCTCTCTCTCTAATTGTTTGCCTCTCTCTTTATTCCTTCTCTTTTCTTTCGTATTACAGTTATAATATTTCTTTTTTCATTTTTTTTTCTCAAGTCTTTACAGTTCCCTCTATCCTCCCTCTCTTTTTCTTCTAATTCCTACAACATACTTCTTCTATTTCCTCCATTTTCTACCTCTCTTTCTTTTTTCTGAGTCCATTTCTCTTTCTCTCCTTCTTTCTTCTCTTGGTGCACCCCGGAATACGTGTTGTCCCAGAAGCTCGCCCGTCCAGATACCAACCACACACAAACGTTGCTTAACTTCAGTGATCCGCTAGGAACTGGTTTAAGTGTATGCGTATGCAACACACTATCGCTGTTGGCAAAACAAGGAAGGTTCACAAAACACGAAAAATTGTAAAGGGCTTTTGATTTGTACCAAGCAAGAAAACAAAGGTGCACATAATAATAATAATAATAGTTAAAATAAAAATGCCAGTCACATTTAACACGAGGCAGTTTTTTTTTTTTTTTAGACATTTATTTATTTTATATTTTCTTTATCTACTTATCCACTTATTAGAGAAGGGACTTTATATTTTCAGTGGGAAAGAGAAAAGAGAAGGGACTTTATATTTTCAGTGGGAAAAAGAGAAGAGAAGGGACTTTATATTTTCAGTGGGAAAAAGAGAAGAGAAGGGGGGAATAGGAAACACATTATCAAAGGAGGTTTTTATTTAGAATACGCATTGGGAATGGGTATGATGACTGTAAGGAAAATGTTCGCAGAGGGGAACTGGCAAAATGTGCTTTAATGGGTGATGGGTGCCAGTGGATGTCGATCAAATTCGGTCGACTCTAGTGCTCTCTGGACGTACCTTTATAGTGAGCAAGTGAGAGCAGATGGAAGAGTATTGGAAAATTGGAGACAAAATAACGAGAGCAGGCTATCAGATGTGGGTGGAGGAGAGAGAGGGAGATAGAGGAAGGTAGAGAGAGAGAGTGTGGGGGAGAGGGAGAGAGGGACAGACAGACAGACAGAAAAATAAGGAATCCAATTATGCTCGTACAAATGTAGGTATATATTTTAATGATGATGTTCCAAGGTTTCAATCATTCTTCTTTGCATGTGAAATTTTCAATTTGAAAGAACGAACCAAGGTCTATGTTTCAGAAAGAAAGCCAGGGAGGGAAGGGAGGGAGAGAAATAGGAAGAAAGGGAGGGAGAAATGAATCACATCTTCCGACATAGCTAGAACATAAGCGGATCAGAGCCTTATTTCCTCCTATTCTCTCCCTCTGTCCCTCCCTCCCCATAATTACCTTCTCCTCCATCCCTTCCTCTCTTAACTTCCCTCCATCCACACATTTCCTACCTCATTTCTCTCTCCCTCCCTTCGTCCCTTCGTCTAATTTTCCTCTTTCTCCCTCTTCCTTATCATCCTTCTCTCTCCCTCTAATTGCTTCTCCTCCTCCGCCCTATTCATTTTCTTTCAGTATAAGCACTATAAGCCTATTTCTCTCCCTCTTCTTCTTCTTCGCTTCGTCCTTCCCTCTATTTCCCCCCCCCTTACCCCTTTTCTCCCTCTCCTATTTCCCTCTCTTCCCTTCTAACTTCCCTCTCATCTTTCTCCGTACCTCTAATGCTTCTCCCTCTTCATTTGCTTTCCTCAGTATTATGAATCTTCCTTTCTCTATTCTCTCCCTCTGTCCCTCCCTCCCCATAATTACCTTCTCCTCCATCCCTTCCTCTCTTAACTTCCCTCCATCCACACATTTCCTACCTCATTTCTCTCTCCCTCCCTTCGTCCCTTCGTCTAATTTTCCTCTTTCTCCCTCTTCCTTATCATCCTTCTCTCTCCCTCTAATTGCTTCTCCTCCTCCGCCCTATTCATTTTCTTTCAGTATAAGCACTATAAGCCTATTTCTCTCCCTCCTGTTGGGGATGCAGCAGAATAATTCCCGAGCTGCATTTTCCGAGGTGTCACGTGTCAGTTCTGATGACAGAAAGCGTTTTGTCTCAGACAGACAATTTTGCTGGAAAATCTCGAAATTTTGTGATTCTCTTAACCATTAATTTGTTTAAATTTACGGAGGAACGTACTACGTGGGTAGGTTTCATTGAAACTTAAAAATCACTAGTTCTTCAGCCAGCCTAATAGTTAGCTTGGAGGGCAGTACTGCTGCCTTGCAAGCGATAGATTGCAAGCGATAGAGCGTTCTATTCCCGCCCGGGGAACCTTATCCGTGGAGAGCGCAAGGAACTATGGAGAAAGGATAAAATCCTGAACGGATAAGGTTCGTTCTAGGGACGGCTAAGTTTCTCCTATCCTGTCTTCAGAGCTTCAGACGGATTCAGACCTTAGTTGTTACAGTTCCCTCTATCACACCTCTTGAAATAATAATAATAATAATAATAATAATAATAATAATAATAATAATAATAATAATAATAATAATAATAATAATAATAATAATAATAATAATAATAATAATAATAATAATAATAATAATAATAATAATAATAATAATAATAATAATAATAATAATAATAATAATAATAATAATAATAATAATAATAATAATAATAATAATAATAATAATAATAATAATAATAATAATAATAATAATAATAATAATAATAATAATAATAATAATAATAATAAAAATCGTAGCATATGTGCCAAGCTTTCAAGCTTTGTCCTGAAATTCAATGTAGCTGATGTTTTCATCAGATAAAAATTGCATATTAAAAATCTCTCGGATTTTAAAATTCTAATACATAACCCCTGAATAATAAAGTGTAAAAAAAAAAAAAATGTAAAAAAAAGCGTTATATTTTCAGTGGGAAAAAGAGAAAAGAGAAGGGACTTTATATTTTCAGTGGGAAAAAGAGAAAAGAGAAGGGACTTTATATTTTCAGTGGGAAAAAGAGAAAAGAGAAGGGACTTTATATTTTCAGTGGGAAAAAGAGAAAAGAGAAGGGACTTTATATTTTCAGTGGGAAAAAGAGAAAAGAGAAGGGACTTTATATTTTCAGTGGGAAAAAGAGAAAAGAGAAGGGACTTTATATTTTCAGTGGGAAAAAGAGAAAAGAGAAGGGACTTTATATTTTCAGTGGGAAAAAGAGAAAAGAGAAGGGACTTTATATTTTCAGTGGGAAAAAGAGAAAAGAGAAGGGACTTTATATTTTCAGTGGGAAAAAGAGAAAAGAGAAGGGACTTTATATTTTCAGTGGGAAAAAGAGAAAAGAGAAGGGACTTTATATTTTCAGTGGGAAAAAGAGAAAAGAGAAGGGACTTTATATTTTCAGTGGGAAAAAGAGAAAAGAGAAGGGACTTTATATTTTTGAGGGAAAAAAGAGAAAAGAGAAGGGACTTTATATTTTCAGTGGGAAAAAGAGAAGAGAAGGGACTTTATATTTTCAGTTGGAAAGAGAGAAGAGAAGGGGGGAATAGGAAACACATTATCAAAGGAGGTTTTTATTTAGAATACGCATTGGGATGGGTATGATGACTGTAAGGAAAATGTTCGCAGAGGGGAACTGGCAAAATGTGCTTTAATGGGTGCCAGTGGATGTCGATCAAATTCGGTCGACTCTAGTGCTCTCTGGACGTACCTTTATAGTGAGCAAGTGAGAGGAGATGGAAGAGTATTGGAAAATCGGAGACAAAAAAACGAGAGCAGCCTATCAGATGGGTGGAGGAGAGAGAGAGGGAGATAGAGGAAGGTAGAGAGAGAGTGGGGGAGAGGGAGAGAGGGACAGACAGACAGAAAAATAAGGAATCCAATTATGCTCGTACAAATGTAGGTAGGTATCTATTTTAATGATGATGTTCCAAGGTTTCAATCATTCTTCTTTGCATGTGAAATTTTCAATTTGAAAGAACGAACCAAGGTCTATGTTTCAGAAAGAAAGCCAGGGAGGGAAGGGAGGGAGAGAAATAGGAAGAAAGGGAGGGAGAAATGAATCACATCTTCCGACATAGCTAGAACATAAGCGGATCAGAGCCTTATTTCCTCCCTTTCTCTCCCTTCGCCCCTCCCCATAATTACCCTCTCCCCCATCCCTTCCTCTCTTAACTTCCCTACATTTCCTACCTCATTTCTCTCTCCCTCCCTTCGTCTAATTTTCCTCTTTCTCCCTCTTCCTTATCATTCTTCTCTCTCCCTCTAATTGCTTCTCCTCCTCCGCCCTATTCATTTTCTTTCAGTATAAGCACTATAAGCCTATTCCTCTCCCTCTTCCTGACGTCAATGTTCACGATTTTACGGCATTTTTTAAATCGATTTATCTCGGGGTCTAGAAGTCGTAGGAGAAAAAGAAAAAAATCCGTTGGTCCTTATATTTCCTGCTCTATGACTTTGAAACATCACCCAAGTAAGCGCAATTGATCTATTTCGTGAGAGGGTTACAGTGAAACAACACAATGCAATGACAGTCTACTGGGGATATGGTCGAGTAAAAACTTGGATCTCACTTCGTTCACTCAATAATTTCACTTCCCCTTACAAATATTCTTTCGATTGATATGGGGGGGAGTTTCCACTTTATAGGTACTTCACAACCCTCCCTCTCTCTTCTTCCCTCTCTAGTCTTTCTCTATTTCTCCCTATCTTTCTCTCTCTCCCCCTCCTCTGTCCATCCCTCCCCTTTTTCTCTACACTTCTCTCTCTCTTTGTCTCCTTCTATCCCTCCCTCCGGCCTCCCTTTTTCCTCCCCTTCTCCCTCTCTACCATCTCTTTTTATTCTCTCCCCTCCCCTCTTTCTCCTTCTATCTAACTCCCTCGCTTCCCCCTCTCCCTCTTTACCTCCTCTCTCCCTCCCGCTATCTATGTCCTTCTCTCCTTCTATCTATCTCTCCTTTCCCCTCTTCCTCCCCCTCTATTTTTCTACATGTATACAGGATAAAAAGGCAAAGTTTCAAATGCAGACTCTCGCATTATTCAAAATGCACGCCAGCTTTTGCTCTTAGCTCTTTACACCTTGCTATACAGGGTGTTACGAACATCTTGCGACACACTTCAAGGGCGAATTGTTAAGACTGATTTAGTGTTAATTTCGCCAATATTTTCAGCCAGAAGGCCTTTTAAGCTAACAGCCTGTTAAGTTCAATATGATTTGTATAGGCTTAACAGGCCCATTAAGCTAGCAGGTTGTTAGAGACTAAAAAGAAGGTGACACCCAAAATTTTGTTCACTATCCACTCGTTACTTTGTTCACTATCCACTCGTTATTTTGTTCACTATCCACTCGTTACTTTGTTCACTATCCACTCTCTTCCTCCCTTCGCCCCTCCCTCTAATTTCCCTCTCCCATTCTATCTCTCCCTCCCTCCTCCTCTTCTTTCCCCTCCGTCCCTCTAATTCCATTCCATCTCCCCTCTCTTCATTTGCTTTCCTCAATATTACGAGCCTGTTTGCCTCCCTTTTGTTCACTATCCACTCGTTATTTTTTTGTAGCCAAAACCAAATGTCAAAAGCAATAACCCTAGGGTTGATTGAAAGGCTGACGAAAATCGTCGACCCTGTGTACAGGGGGAAAGACGAAGAAGGCGCCTTACCATTCCGAAATCGAAGAGAGGAGGGCAGGATAGGAGAAAGCCGGCCTTCGAAATCTCATCTGGAGGAGATGATATTTCCCCTAACCTTTCTTTTGAGAATTCTAAGGGCAGTGTTGACCTTTCTCTGTAGTTTTGTATATCGCTGTGCTGGAGTAAAATGTCCTTCAATCAGTCCCAGGAACTTGTCCTTGTAGTGTGTCACACAACTTTTGGAACACCTTGTAAAACTTTTCTATGTGTTGAGTGTAGGTATTACCTACGTATACCTAACATCCCCCCCCCCTCTTTATCAATCTTCCATGTGAAGGGATGGGGGGGGGGGCATTTTGGATCAAATCCAAACTTTGCCGAGAGAGAGAGAGTCAGACGGAACCTTTTACATGAGTTCTTCCTCCCTTCGTCCCTCCCTCTAATTTCCCTCTCCCATTCTCTCTCCCTCCCTCCTTCTCTTCTTTCCCCTCCGTCCCTCTAATTCCATTCCATCTCCCCTCTCTTCATTTGCTTTCCTCAATATTACGAGCCTGTTTGCCTCCCTCTCTCTTTTTCCCTTCGTCCCTCCCTCTAATTCTCCTCTTCCATTCTTTTTCTCCCGCTTTACCTCTCCCCTCCGTCCTATTCATTTGCTTTCCACAGTATTATGAGCCTTCGTAGGCCTCCTGTCAAAGCATAAATGAAATGGCATTACTGACAGGAGAAAGCATAGGGAAAATTATAATAATAAATACAAAGAAGGAGGAAGAAGGGAAGGCAGAGTAGGAAAAGGACGAGAAAGAGGAGGAGGAAGAAGGAAAAAATTGTTAGGACGTAACAGATAGGAGAAAAAGGAACAATGAAAGAAGGAGGAGGAAAATAAGGGGCAAAGGGAAAATTAAGTAGAAGGAGGAAATTAAACAATAAAATGAGAGGGAAAGAGGAAAAAGGGAAGAAGAAAAGCGTAATAGAAGGAATAGGAGAAAGTAAGAGCAAAGGAATAAAGCGAGATGAAAGAGGAAAAGAAGAAGCATAGGCTTAGAAGGAGAAAGAACAATGACAGAAGGAACAAGGCAGACAGGAGAAAAAGGAACAATGAAAGAAGGAGGAGGAAAATAAGGGGCAAAGGGAGAATTAAGAACAGACAGTAGAGGAAAGAACAAAGTAGAAGGAGGAAATTAAACAATAAAATGAGAGGGAAAGAGGAAAAAGGGAAGAAGAAAAGAGTAATAGAAGGAATAGGAGAGAGTAAGAGCAAAGGAATAAAGCGAGATGAAAGAGGAAAAGAAGAAGCATAGGCTTAGAAGGAGAAAGAACAATGACAGAAGGAACAAGTGAGATGAAAGAGGAAAAGAAGAAGCATAGGCTTAGAAGGAGAAAGAACAATGACAGAAGGAACAAGTATGAAAAGTAGAAACCAAACAGAAGATGAAAAGAATCGAGACCTTGGTGGATGCTAAAGAAAGCTCCTTCAAAAGAAAATCGAGCGATGTAAAAAAGGCATTACAAAGTGAAGTATGTCACATTATCAATGATAAACTGAGTCAACATGGAAAGAATATAAGAACAAAGAGTGTAGAGAAAAGCGAGGAAGATAAGGAAGGAGAGGAGAAAGAATACATTGAAGAAATAAGAACAAAGATTATAGAGAAAGGAGGAAGATAAGAAGGACACGGAAGGAGGACAAAAGGAGGTGGAAGAAGAAGAAGAAGAAGAGGAAGAATAATGAAAGAACATGATATCAACAAAAAAAGAGAATATAAAATGCAGAAAGAACATGCATTACAATTAAATGTAGATACATAATATGTATGTAGAATTGTAGATACAAAATATGTATCATCTTTGGAAGAATAATGAAAGAACATGATATCAACAAAAAAAGAGAATATACTCAGAAATAAAATGCAGAAAGAACATGCATTACAATTAAATGTAGATACATAATATGTATGTAGAATTGTAGATACAAAATATGTATCATCTTTAACCAAAATTAGGTCAGTTGATCCAATGAATAGAGTTTCAAGTTTTTCTGTTTGGCGTTTACTTGTCTGTTTGTTCCTAGATATGTAGATTTGTAAATTGTTACTCGTTAGAACTCACGAAATATTTCACCAAGAAAAAGTTCTTGCTGAAATATTTTATTGAATTCCAATAATTTTAACTAAATACCTTATAGAAATAATAATGTAATGTTTTTCTTGTGTTTCAGGTAAACATCCAGCCTATAACTAAAACTACATTGTGTATAGATTTCACCACCTTATTCTGATTTGTTAATTGTTACTCGTTAGAACTCACGAAATATTTCACCAAGAAAAAGTTCTTGCTGAAATATTTTATTGAATTCCAATAATTTTAACTAATTCCAAGTCTTTACAGTTCCCTCTATCCTCCCTCTCTTTTTCTTCTAATTCCTACAACATACTCCTTCTATTTCCTCCATTTTCTACCTCTCTTTCTTTTTTCTGAGTCCATTTCTCTTTCTCTCCCTCTTTCTTCTCTTGGTGCACCCCGGAATACGTGTTGTCCCAGAAGGTCGCCCGTCCAGATACCAACCACACACAAACGTTGCTTAACTTCAGTGATCCGCTAGGAACTGGTTTAAGTGTATTCAACACACTATCGCTGTTGGCAAAACAAGGAAGGTTCACAAAACACGAAAAATCGTAAAGGGCTTTTGATTTGTACCTACCAAGCAAGAAAAAAAGGGGCACGTAAAAATAATAATAATAATAATAATAATAATAATAATAATAATAATAATAAAAAGATTTCACCACCTTATTCTCTCTTCTACTTCTACACGTAAGTAGTGAACAAAGTCCAAATATTGGGCTACTAATAATGACCATCCCTTGAAGATTTTCTACAAATCTTCTTTGCCTCCCCTTCCCTCCCTCTTATGTCCAATTTCTATTGCACTTCCTCTCCTGCATCACTTTTCCCTTCCTCTTTCATTTCCGCATTCTGTCCCTCCCCTTTTAAGATCTTGGCATCCATTCCAACGTCCTTTTCCTATCCCCTTCTATATCTATCCATTCCTTTTCTCCCCGTTCTCTTTTTCTTCCCCTTATCTCTTCCTTACCTTATTCTCTCTTCTACACGTAAGTAGTGAACAAAGTCCAAATCTTGGGCTACTAATAATGACCATCCCTTGAAGATTTTCTACAGTTCTTCTTCTTTGCCTCCCCTTCCCTCCCTCTTATGTCCAATTTCTATTGCACCTCCTCTGCTTCATAACTTTTTCCTTCCTCTTTCATTTCCGCATCCTGTCCCTCCCCTTTTAAGATCTTGCCATCCATTCCAACGTCCTTTTCCTATCCCCTTCTATATCTATCCATTCCTTTTCTCCCCGTTCTCTTTTTCTTCCCCTTATCTCTTACCCCTTTTCCTCCTCGTCCTCCCCACAGAATTCTTCCCCTATCTCTTTTCCCCGACAGAGTTTCGCTCCCAAATTGTTTCCTGTGTCAAATAATTACTTTGGAATTGAATTAGTCCCGTCCCTCCCCTGGTCTGTCGTGAAGTTAAGATCAGCAGAGCGTACTGCTGATTGCTGATGCTAGATTGCTGCTCGTGTTGGGGATGCAGCAGAATAATTCCCGAGCTGCATTTGCCGAGGTGTCACGTGTCAGTTCTGATGACAGAAAGCGTTTTGTCTCAGACAGACGTTTTTGCTGGAAAATCTCGAAATTTTTGATTCTCTTAATAATTTGTTTAAATTTACGGAGGAAGTACGTTCCTCCGTAAATTTAAACAAATTATTAAGAGAGGGGTAGTTTTACGTGGGTAGTTTTCATTGAAACTTGGAAATTTTACGTGGGTAGTTTTCATTGAAACTTAAAAATCACCAGTACTTCAGCCAGCCTAGTTAGCTTGGAGGGTCGCGTGTCTGCCTTGCAAGCGATAGATTGCGGGTTCTATTCCCGCCCGGGGAACCTTATCCGTGGAGAGCGCAAGGAACTATGGAGAAAGGATAAAATCCTGAACGGATAAGGTTCGTTCCTGTGTCGCATAATAACCTAAAGGCCAAAATCCGCGGAGCAGGTTCGGGCGCGAGTGATGTACTGTGCCAAATTGCATCGGAAAGCCCGTCACAACTGCTTCCCCATTCATTTAGCACGCTTCCAAATAGCGTTTTTAGGTAATTAAAAAAAAGGAGCAGACTTTTTTCCTGGAAGTAATCTGGATTTTTTTTACTCTCTTTTTTTTTTTCTTTACTTTTTTTATCTGGCTGCGAACAAAAGCATGTTGCTGGAAGTGGGAGGGGGACACAGGGAAGAGGGACGGGATAAAAATTGGCATTCGTTTTCATGACCATTAATTAGCCGGAGGGGAAGTCTATTTCACCTTTCGCGCATTTTTTATCTGGCTGCGAACAAAAGCATGTTGCTGGAAGAGGGAGGGGGACACACAGGGAAGAGGGACGGGATAAAAATTGGCATTCGTTTTCATGACCATTAATTAGCCGGAGGGGAAGTCTATTTCACCTTTCGCGCGTCAGTTCTGAAATGCCAGCATCAGTGGCGTCTCGTGCGATTTTGCAAAGGGAAGCTAGAAAGTATAGAAACTCATGCAGTATGCTGATCTGCTGGTGGTTTTAGAATCCAGGTTGAATAATCACTATATCACGATTTTCGATAGAAAATTGGATATACCTAAGTATCAGAGTTCTGAGAAATACAAACTGTAGAGGTGTACAGGAAAGAATGCTGTGCTTCTCTATCTCTAGATTCTCTACTTGCTTTCATGGAGATTGTAAAACTACGCCACTGTATTTCATACTGTTTTCGCTGCCTGAGAAGAATAATTTTGATGAAACTTGGCAGACAATGCAAACATATTACCTGTTTGTTATAAATTATAATATATATGATGATGATCGGATATCACTGGCTTATTGAAACTGGAATTTGGCCTGAGTTAATGAAAAACCATTTTTAAGTGTAAAAGGACATTTTTCAGTCTGATACGTCTGGTAGAAAAAGAAGGGAAAATAATCGGTTCTGTGCCCTTTGAGAAGCCCTTACCCGGGCCAAACGAGACCTCACGAGACCTCCCTGTGTATACGGCCCTGTCCGTCTCTACCAGTATTTGATGTACCTACCTACCTATGGGAAATAAGGCCTTTTTTTCGAGCTGATTTTTTATTGATGAAATTGCAGAAAGCTTTTAGTCAGAAGCATCAGCTTTTTTTTTCATATTGAACCTCCTCTTTAGTCTCTCTGTTGGTGTCTGTCTCTCTTTTTCTACCTTTACCCTCTCTTTCTACCTTTACCGTCTCTTTCCCTCTCTTTTTCCATCTTTGCCTCTTCTTCTAACTCTTCCTGCCTTTCTGTCTTTCCTCTTTTTTCCTTTCCCTCTTTCTCTCTCTTTTACCTTTCCCTATCCTTCGGCCTCTCTTTCTCCCTTCTATCTATATGTCTCTCTTTCTTACTCTTTTTACCTTTTCGTCTCCTTCATTTTCTCTCTCTCTCTCTTTCTCCCTAAATCTCTTCTCTTTCCCTTTTTATTCTCTCTGTCTCCTTCTACCTTCTCTCTATCTTGTCCTCAAGAGTGAATTATTGATGTCCGACGCCTTACATCTGTTTTTTTTTTTTTTTTTTTTTTTTTTTTTTTTGAATTCATTTTTCCTCTATTTCTACCTTTACCCTCTCTTTCTACCTCTCTTTTGATACCTTTACCGTCTCATTCCCTCTCTTTTTATACCTTTACCGTCTCATTCCCTCTCTTTTTCTATCTTTGCCTCTTCTTTTAACTCTTCCTGCCGTTCTGTCTTTCCTCTTTTTCCCTTTCCTTCTCTCTCTGTTTCTCTCTCTCTTTTACCTTTCCTTATCCTTCGGCCTCTCTTTCTCCCTTCTATCTATCTGTCTCTCTTTCTTACTCTTTTTACCTTTCCCTCTCCTTCATTTTCTCTCTCTCTCTCTCTCTCTCTCTCTCTCTTTCCCTTTTTATTCTCTCTCTCTTTCCTCTCCTGTCCCCTCTCTCTTTCTCCTTCTACCTTCTCTCTATCTTGTTCTCAAGAGTGAATTATTGATGTCCGACGCCTTACATCTGTTTTTTTTTTTTTCGTTTCAATTTTCCAAGGTAAAAATCCTGTAAGAACTTTATTAGGAGCATACCTGTACAGAGATCGAAGGCCTGATAGGTCCCAAAATCCATTGACACAATGGAGCAGTTGCAAATGGGTGAAAATTATTAATAAATGGTCGATACCTACGTAAAAAGTTTTGAAAAATCCAAATCTGAGGTCAAAACTTCGAAAAAATAACTGTAAAAGGTCGAAAATTTAATTTTAATTTTCCGTTCTAATGGAAGAGTTCAAAGATGTGTGACGTCAGACTTCAGGCCCGAAGGCCTGATAGGTCCCAAAATCCATTGACACAGTGGAGCAGTTGCAAATGGGTGAACATTATTAATAAATGGTCGATTCCTACGTAAAAAGTTGTGAAAAATCCAAGTCTGAGGTCAAAACTTCCAAAAAATAACTGTAAAAGGTCGAAAATTTAATTTTAATTTTCCGTTCTAATGGAAGAGTTCAAAGATGTGTGACGTCAGACTTCAGGCAGTTGCCTCGCTAGGTAGCGCCAGTATGCAAGCGCGCTTGCGGAGGAGCAGAAAGAAATGCGCAGAAACATATGCGCACAAGCACATTAATGTGTTGCCTGCGAGGAAGCTTTGCTTGGGACATTTGACGTGACGTCATCGCCTACGGGAGCGTATGCCGTGACGTCAATGTTCACGATTTTCCCGCATATTTTAAATCGATTTATCTCGGGATCTATAGAAGTCGTAGGAGAAAAAGAAAAATTCCGTCGGTCCTCATTTTTCCTGCTCTATGACTTTTAAACATCACCCAAGTAAGCGCAACTGATCTATTTCGTGAGCGGGTTACAGTGAAACAACACAATGCAAAGACAGTCTACTGGGGATATGGTCGAGTAAAAACTTGGACCTCACTTCGTTCACTCAATAATTTCACTTCCCCTTACAAATATTCTTTCGATTGATATGGGGTAGGGGGGGGGGGGTTCCCACTGATGATGATGGGGTGGGGGGGGGGGGTTTCCACTTTATAGGTACTTCACAACCCTCCCTCTCTCTCTCTTCTTCCCTCTCTAGTCTTTCTTTATTTCTCCCTATCTTTCTCTCTCTCCCCCTCCTCTGTCCATCCCTCCCCTTTTTCTCTACACTTCTCTCTTTCTCTCTTCGTCTCCTTCTATCCCTCCCTCCGTTCTTTCTCCCCCTTCTCCCTCTCTACCATCTCTTTTTCTTCTCTCCCCTCCCCTCTTTCTCCTTCTATCTATCTCCCTCGCTCCCCCTCTCCCTCTTTACCTCCTCTCTCCCTCCCGCTATCTATCTCCCCTTTCTCCTCTTTCTCCCCTCTATTTTTCTTCATGTATACAGGATAAAAAGGCAAAGTTTCAAATGCAGACTCTCGCATTATTCAAAATGCACGCCAGCTTTTGCTCTTAGCTCTTTACACCTTGCTATACAGGGTGTTACGAAAATCTTACGACACACTGGTGATTTTTACGACTGATTTGAACATACTTACTTCAATATCCACTCTTTAAATTTTGTAGCCAAAACCAAACGTCAGCCCAAAAGTAATCACCCTATAGCGCTGATTGAATTTCATCCCAAAATCGAAGAAAGAAGGATGATAGGATAGGAGAAGGCCAATAGTTCCTAGAACGAAATCTTATCTGGAGGATTTCCACTAACCTTTCTTCTCAGAACTCTTAGAACGGTGTTGATCTTTCTCTCTCTTTTTTTTTTAAGTACACACCTACCTGCATCGCTAGAGTAAAATGTTGTCTAAAATCAGTCAGTCCTTGGAACACGTCCTTGAAATGTGCCACACAACTTTTGGAACACCCTGTAAAACTTTTCTATGTGTTGAGTGTAGGTATTACCTACGTATACCTAACATCCCCCCCCTCTTTATCAATCTTCCATGTGAAGGGATGGGGGGGGGGGCATTGGATCAAATCCAAACTTTGCCGAGAGAGAGAGAGTCAGACGGAACCTTTTACATGAATTTTTTTTTACTAGCATATTTATTTTATCAGTTTGGGATTGCACTCTCGAAGTCACACGAGTTTGTGGAACTTGTCGGAATAATCCTCAGTATTACATACTTGTATACATTTACATTATCATCATGGGCAACCGTTATCTGTCCACTGCTGGACAAAGAGCTTTTCTTCATTGATTCATTCCTCCATTGAATTCTATCCTGTGCTTTAGTTAAGTTGGTCCCACAAAATTTTCTCATCGCATTCATACCCACCTATCCAATGATCTACCTATAAGCTATAAGTCTGTTCCCATCTTTAGGTATTCAATGTAGGATTATCCACTCGTAATTTTATCATAGTCAATTATTAATCTATTAATGAGGTAGCAGCAGAACCACGTTGAATGTACCAGTTTCCAATGGATCACTGAAGTTCAGCAAATTTCCGCGTGGTTAGCGTACGGATGGGTGATGATCATCTAGGCCAGGGGTTTCCAACTCTTTCTCATCGCATCCATACCCACCTCCACCTATCAAGTGATTGATCTACCTATAAGTCTGTTCCCATCTTTAGGTATCCAATGTAGGATTATCCACTCGTAATTTTATCATAGTCAATTATTAATCAATTAATGAGGTAGCAGCAAAACCACGTTGAATGCACCATTTTCCCCCCCCCCCCCCAAAAAACAACTTTTCAGAAATGCAGTCCGATCGAATTTTGAGCGCCGCAGGCGAAATTTTTCGAAAAGTATTCTCTTAATTGTAGCTGAAGCGCGAGTATTGTGCTGTGCCAAATTGCATCGGAAAGCGCGTCACAACTGCTTCCCCATTCATTTAGCACGCTTCCAAATAGCGTTTTTAGGTAATTAAAAAAAAGGAGCAGACTTTTTTCCTGGAAGTAATCTGGATTTTTTTTACTCTCTTTTTTTTTTTCTTTACTTTTTTTATCTGGCTGCGAACAAAAGCATGTTGCTGGAAGAGGGAGGGGGACACACAGGGAAGAGGGACGGGATAAAAATTGGCATTCGTTTTCATGACCATTAATTAGCCGGAGGGGAAGTCTATTTCACCTTTCGCGCGTCAGTCCAGCATCAGTGGCGTCTCGTGTGATTTTGCAAAGGGAAGCTAGAAAGTAAGTATAGAAACTCGTGCAGTATGCTGATCTACTGGTGGTTTTAGAATCCAGGTTGAATAATCACTATATCACGATTTTCGATAGAAAATTGGATATACCTAACTATCAGAGTTCTGAGAATACAAACTGTAGAGGTGTACATGAAAGGATGCTGTGCTTCTCTATCTCCAGGTTCTCTACTTGCTTTCATGGAGATTGTAAAACTACGCCACTGTATTTCATACAGTTTTCGCTGCCTGAGAAGAATAATTTTGATGAAACTTGGCAGACAATGCAAACATATTACCTATTTGTTTTAAATTATAATACCTATATGATGATGATCGGATATCACTGGCTTATTGAAACTGGAATATGGCCTGAGTTAATGAAAAACCATTTTTAAGTGTAAAAGGACATTTTTCAGTCTGATACGTCTGGTAGAAAAAGAAGGGAAAATAATCCGTCAAGCTGTGTGCGGCCCTGGGTACGTATGTGTTCATACAGAGATTTTCTTTGTGTGTACATTGGAGAATTGGAGACAAAGGACGGAAAAATGAGAATGAGAAGGGTAGAAGAGGAGAGAGAAAAATCACAGGGACGGAGATATAAAGAGAGAGTGGATAGAACAATGTGGAAGGGAGAGGAGGGGGAGAAGGGAACGGAGAGATGAAGAGGAGAGAGAAAAAATACAAGAAGGAGAAGGAGAAAAGGGGAAGTAGACATGGGTTGGTAGGGTATTAGGAAAGCGAGAGAAAAAGAGGAGGAGAAGAAAAATTAGACACGTGAGATACAGAAAGAGGAAGGGAGAGAGAAGAGATCAGAGGGAAGAAGGAAAGGGAAAATAGAAAAGGGGAAGTAGCAGAGGAAGGAGAAAGAGGACAAAGGATGTAAAAAGAATACGACTTTGGAGGAAAAAAAGAGTGACATCAGAGAATAGACAAAGACAAAAGAAGTGAAAGAAAGAAAGAGGGGTGAGTGATAGAGAGAGAGAGAGAGAGAGAGAGAGAGAGAGAGAGGAATAATCCTCAGTATTAGAGAGAAAGAAATAAGAAAGAAAGAGAAAGAGGGGGTGAGAGAGAAGAAAGAGAAAGAGGGGGTGAGTGTGAGAGAGAGAGGAATGCAGAAAGAAGAGAAAGAGAGAGAGAGGAATGCAAAAAGAAAGAGGGATGAGAGAGAGAGAGAGAAAGAAAGAAAGAAAGAGAAAGAGGGGGTGAGTGAGAGAGAGAGAGGAATGCAGAAAGAAGAGAAAGAGAGAGAGAGGAATGCAAAAAGAAGAAAAAGAAAGCGGGGTGAGAGAGAGAGAGAAAGAGAGGTACGGCGAAAGAGAAAGAGAGCTCTCTATACAAAGAGACCAGAGCAATCTCCTGAGAACACAACAGGGATCGTACAGAATTTCAGACCGTTTGGCAACATCTTTGGAAAATTAGAAATTGGATAATGGAATTGGTAAAGAGGTAAAATTACTCACGTTTAACCCAGCTCTATAGAGCCCTCGATCGTCCAATTACGCCCAACACCAAATGGGAAAAAATCCTTTATTTCTTTTGCCATTGTAAAAATCTCTTTTTCACACCCTGTATATTGCAATGCTTTTATGAACATCCTGTATGTATGCTAAAGCACACAAAGGTTGACAGTGTCTCCTGTGTATTAAGTGACTCTCGGCTTTGATAACTTTTTTTTTCGCTTTCTATTACCTCATATTTTTCCCATTACATATATTAAAGCACAGAAAACCCCCCTGTCAAGAGTTGGTTATTGAATCAGAGGCGAAGGAGGTGGGGGAAGAGAAGAAGAAGAAGAAGAAGGAAAAAGAGCAGCAAAAGTATGGAATGAGAAGAGGAGAGAAAGTTGGATGAGTAGGAGAAGAAAAGGACGAGGAAGTCGGGGAGGAAAAGAAAGAAGGGATTGGAGGAGGAGAAGAAGATGCAGAAGCAATGGTTAAAAGAGTGGTTGGATGAGAAAGAAAATATAAAAGAATAGAAAGGGAGGGGGCAGATATGAAGAGGAAGAGGGTAAAAAGGAGGGGTAGGAGTGAGGTGTGGAGAAGACAAAGGAGAGGAGGTCCGAGAAGAACGGAGAAGTGGAGGAGAAGACAAGAACAGAAAGGAGAAGAAAAAGATTTATATTAATAAAAATAAATAATACAGAAAATATATCAGGGGGGAACTTTATTGAAAAAAGTTATTAAAACGAGTATCGCCGCCATTTTGTATTATGTATGTTTTGTATACAGGGTGAAGTATAGAACTCACCGAGAAAAGGGACCCTTGTGAGACCCCGGAACACCCAATAGGGCCCTTTAAAAAAAAATAAAAAATAAATAATGAAAAAATTAAAAAAGTCGGATGTCGGATAATTCTTTCGGGAATTATCGTGGACCAAAGAAATACGTTCAGGCGAACCTCAAGCAACTTCTTTCGTTTAAAAAGTAGAATTTTCGCCCTGTGTGGACAATATATTTTATACCTCCAAAGAAACCTCGAAAAAAGTCTACAAAGTACAAGTAGCTGAGGGGAGAAATCAAGAAATTTTTTCTTCATTCTAATATTTAGATACCTACTAGGTAGGTAGGCACAAACAAAGATATCTTAAACAAAACCGGCATCAGGATATAACTCATTGTACAGAATTTCAGACCGTTTGGCAACATCTTTGGAAAATTAGAAATTGGATAATAGAATTGGTAAAGAGGTAAAATTAATCACGTTTAACCCAGCTGAATAGAGCCCTTGATAGTCCAATTATGCCCAACATCAAATGGGAAAAAATCCTTTATTTTTCCTCCATAGTAAAAATCTCTTTTTCACACCCTGTATATTGCAATGCTTTTATGAACATCCTGTATGTATGCTAAAGCACACAAAGGTCGACAGTGTCTCCTGTGTATTAAGTGACTCTCGGCTTTGATAACTTTTTTTTTTTCGCTTTCTATTACCTCATATTTTTCCCATTATATTAAAGCACACAAAACCCCCCTGTCAAGAGTTGGTTATTGAATCAGAGGCGAAGGAGGTGGAGGAAGAGAAGAAGGAGAAGGAAAAGGAGTAGCAAAAGTATGGAATGAGGAGAGGAGAGAAAGTTGGATGAGTAGGAGAAGAAGAGGACGAGGAAGTCGGAGAGGAAAAGAAAGAAGGGATTGGAGGAGGAGAAGAAGATGATGCAGAAGCAATGGTTAAAAGAGTGGTTGGATGAGAAAGAAAATATAAAAGAATAGAAAGGGAGGAGGCAGATATGAAGAGGAAGAGGGGTAGGAGTGAGGTGTGGAGAAGACAAAAGGAGAGGAGGTCCAAGAAGAAGGGAGAAGTGGAGGAGAAGACGAGAACAGAAAGGAGAAGAAAAAGATTTATATGAATAAAAATAAATAATACAGAAAATATATCAGGGGAAACTTTATTGAAAAAAGTTATTAAAACGAGTATCGCCGCCATTTTGTATTATGTATGTTTTGTATACAGGGTGAAGTATAGAACTCACCGAGAAAAGGGATCCCTGTGAGCCCCGGAACACCCAATAGGACCCTAAATAATAATAATAATAATAATAATAACCAACCTCAGTGGTGCAGTTGTTAACGCGTTGGACTTTGGATCTGGAGGTTGGTGGTTCAAGTCCAAGTCATGTCATGAAATTCCCTTGTGAGACCCCGGAACACCCAATAGGGCCCTTTAAAAAAAAATAAAAAATAAATAATGAAAAAATTAAAAAAGTCGGATGTCGGATAATTCTTTCGGGAATTATCGTGGACCAAAGAAATACGTTCAGGCGAACCTCAAGCAACTTCTTTCGTTCAGAAAGTAGAATTTTCGCCCTGTGTGGACAACAAATTTTAAACCTCCAAAGAAACCTTCAAAATACAGACTACAGAGTTGGGGAAACTGCAGTATGCTCAACTACACTGTAGATTAATTTAGTTTACCGTATCACCGTGTGTGTGTTTAGCTGTAGTACGGGGGTTGGAAGCAGTCTATACTACAGTAGGTACTCCTGGATACACCGTTTCAAGCTAGCAAATGCAGAGTGTGCAACTTGCTGGTTCTGTGACGCAGAGGACACCGCTGAACACACCCTTTTTGCGTGTAAAAAGTAGAATTTTCGCCCTGTGTGGACAATATATTTTATACCTCCAAAGAAACCTTCAAAAATACAGACCACAGAGTTGGGGAAACTGCAGTATGCTCAACTACACTGTAGATTAATTTAGTTTACCATATCACCGTGTGTGTGTTTAGCTGTAGTACGGGGGTTGGAAGCAGTCTATACTACAGTAGGTACTCCTGGATCCTGCATAGTCGAAAACTACACCGAAGAATCCTGAGGGACTTCTGAAGGGGGAAATTTCCCTAAAGCTCTTTTTTTTCCTCGTCGCTCCGTTTGGTTTTTATGATAATACTAATGGGTTACTCTGGTTTTCCATTCGAGTATGGTACACCCAGGGCTGTCCATAGGGGGCGCCTTCCGGGGGGGGGGGGTTGATCTACCCCCTATACTGAATCTTGAAAAATGTGCTTTCTGTACGAGTTTATCATGAAATATTTGGTACTCACTACCCAATCTACCCATCATTCGAACCAAATACCTGATTGCACGGAATTTTGGAATTTAAATGTAGGCAAAGACGGAGAGAGAGAGAGAGAGAGAGAGTGTGAGAGTGAGAGAGATATTGAGTGTGAAAGAGAGAAAGAGAGATAGATTGAGTGAGTGAGAGAGATATTGAGAGAAATATTAAATGAGAGAGAGAGAGAGAGAGAGAGAGAGAGAGAGAGAGAGAAAGAAAGATAGATTGAGGGAGTGAGAGAGAAAGCAATACTTCCTATCTTGTCTTCCTTCCTTATTCGCTTTCGGGACGATAAGACCTTAGCAGTTACAGTTCCCTCTAAGAAACCACTTAAAATAAAGAAAGGTTGTAAAAAAAAAAACAAAAAAAAACAAACGGTCATTATCAAAATTGGCCCCGGGGCCCCGTCAAGCTGTGTGCGGCCCTGGGTACGTATATGTGTAGTTGTGTTCATACAGAGATTTTCTTTGTGTGTACATTGGAGAATTGGAGACAAAGGAAGGAAAAATGAGAACGAGAAGGGTAGAAGAGGAGAGAGAAAAATCACAGGGACGGAGATATAAAGAGAGAGTGGATAGAACAATGTGGAAGGGAGAGGAGGGGGAGAAGAGAACGGAGAGATGAAGAGGAGAGGAAAAAATACAAGAAGGAGAAGGAGAAAAGGGGAAGTAGACATGGGTTGGTAGGGTAGGAAAGCGAGAGAAAAAGAGGAGAAGAAAGAGGAAGGGAGAGAGAAGAGATCAGAGGGAAGAAGGAAAGGGAAAACAGAAAAGGGGAAGTAGCAGAGGAAGGAGAAAGAGGACAAAGGATATAAAAAGAATAATAATAATAATAATAATAATAGACTCTTGAGTGGAAGGTAACCACTAGGCGAGGTTAACGCCGGAGGCGTTTTCACCACCGAACCATTAGAGCTCCATTACTATGTAATCACACTCTCAAATAAATGAGGATAAAATTCCATGCCTCGGCTGGGATCGAACCCACGCCCTCCTGTTTACGTCAAATTTTCAGATAAAGAAGGATAAAATACGACTTTGGAGGAAAAAAAGAGCGACATCAGAGAATAGACAAAGACAAAAGAAGTGATAGAAAGAAAGAGGGGTGAGTGATAGAGAGAGAGAGAGAGAGAGAGAGAAAGAAAGAGAAAGAGGGGGTGAGAGAGAGAGAGAAAGAGGGGGTGAGAGAGAGAGAGAGAAAGAAAGAGAAAGAGGGGTGAGTGATAGAGAGAGAGAGAGAGAAAGAAAGAGAAAGAGGGGGTGAGAGAGAGAGAAAGAGAAAGAGGGGGTGAGTGTGAGAGAGAGAGAGGAATGCAGAAAGAAGAGAAAGAGAGAGAGAGAGGAATGCAAAAAGAAGAAAAAGAAAGAGGGGTGTGAGAGAGAGAAAGAGAGGTACGGCGAAAGAGAAAGAGAGCTCTCTATACAAAGAGACCAGAGCAATCTCCTGAGAACACAACAGGGATTTGTGTATGAGTTATATGAGTACCTACATCTACCTTACCTACATAGTACATATCTACCTACCAGGGCCGTATTTTTGGGGGGCGAGGGGGCCTGGCCCTCCTAAATACTGTACGTTACACTCCGAAAAATTGGGGTCTCCCCCTTCCCTTAGTACATCACTGCTTGGAGCGTCGTCCCCCCCACCCTCGACAAAATCCTGGATACACATAGTACATACCTACCTATATGTTGTTGATGTTGATGATGACTACAAATATTTTATTTTACCTTTACTCCTCTCTTTCTTCTCTTTGTTTCCTCTTTCACTCTCTTTCTCTCCTTACTCCCTCTCTCTCTCTCCCTCCCTCTCTCTCATATCTATCTTTTTCCCTATTGCTTACTTTCCCCGTCTGTTTCTTTTCTTTCCCTCTCTCTTGGTCCTCTCTCTCTCTCTTTTCTTTCTTCATCGCTTACTTTAAGTCTCTTTCCGTCTCTCCCTATCTCTCTCTCTCTTTCTTTCTCCCTCTCTCTCCCCCTCTCTCTTTCTCCCTCCCTCTCTCAAAATATTTTTGTCTCTCTGTCTTGTCCATTTCTCTCCCTCGATTCTCACTCTTTTCCTAGCATTAAACCTTCCTTCGGTCAGAGTTTGGGGGGTGGGGTCGAGTCGACCCGTCTTTCGGCCAGGGTTTGGGGGGGAGGGGTTAACTCGTCCTCCGGCCAGGGTTTGGGGGGGGTCAAAAAGATAAGTTTGGCCTGTATTCAAAGACCAGCGTGGTCGGTGTAAGATTTGTGTATCTCTTGTTTCAAACATCTTCTGTTCCAAATGCCAGGTCTATCTGTGCCTGAACAGAGACAGAAATTAATCATGGACAGTCAAAAAGATAAGTTTGGCCTTTATTCAAAGACCAGCGTGGTCGGTAAGATTTGTGTATCTCTTGTTTCAAACATCTTCTGTTCCAAATGCCAGGTCTATCTGTGCCTGAACAGAGACAGAAATTGTTTCAGACGATTCCATGTCTGAATTACCTTCTGTTTATTTAGTTACCTATAGTTATTTCTCCATACGCTAAATAAGTTACCTATTATTTTATATTTTTTTAGGATATTTTTTTCGGTAAGACTGACTTTGAAGTCCCAATTTATTTTGCAATAAGACTGCCTTTTTGTTTCATTTTTTAGAATAGTTACTATATTTTGTGATTTTCCTTTTTCTTTTATTTATATTATACAATAAATTTGTTGTTTGATCAAATACATCACCTAATTTTCATTTTTTCCTTTAGAAAGATAGTTCATCTAGTATCACACCAAATATTTAGAAAATTGAAGTCACAAATGCCCAGTGTGACAAATATGTCACACCCCGCCCACAACCACCCGTGGGGTCGGCGGTCAAAAATTTACCATTTTCGTACTCAAGGGATCAACATAAGTTAGAATCACTTAACCCTGTAATGCCCACTGTGACACATAAATTTGTTGTTTGATCAAATACATCGCCTTGTTTTCATTTTTTCCTTTAGAAAGATAGTTCATCTAGTATCACACCAAAGATTTTGAAAATTGAAGTCACAAATGCCCAGTGTGACATATATGTCACACTCCGCCCACAACCACCCGTGGGGTCGGCGGTCAAAAATTTACCATTTTCGTACTCAAGGGATCAACATAAGTTAGAATCAGCAACAAAAGAGGGAAAGAAAGAGAGAGAGAGATTGAGGGAGAGGGAGGGAGAACAATATTTGAAGGGAAAGAAAGAGAGAAGGTGCTGGAAGAGAGGAGGTATGTGTGTGTGTGTGTGTGTGAGAGAGAGAGAGAGAGAGAGAAGGAGAGAGAGAGAGAGAGAGAGAGGGAGGGAGGGAGGACGAAGAGAGAGGGAAGTAGCATGAAAGAGAGAAGGAAATAATGAAAAATAGAGAGAGAGGGATGATATAACTACAGCAATAGAGAGGGAAAGAGAGAGACAGAGAAGGCAAGGTACGGAGGAATGGAGACGAGACAAGGAGAGAAAAGGAGGGAGAGAGAAAGAGAATTACTGAGAGACAGGGAGGGGTAAGAGAAGGGAGAAGGTATTTTGGTCATTTCGGTACCAGTTGAAACCCCTGGAACGTTGGGTATATACCCAGGTGACGGGGGTCCAGAAAGTGGAGGGGGATCAGGGCCGTATCCAGGATTTTGTCGAGGGGGGGGAGGTTCCAAACAGTGATGTACCGAGGGAGGGATGCTCCAAATTTTCGGAGCCTGGACTACAATAAAGGAGAAAATTTGAGCGCGAGGGGGCGGAGGGCTCCCCCTAAATACGCCCCTGAGGGAGGTTGCCGAAATGGAGTCCGAGTCCGAGTATAATGAACACCCCAAAGGAATTCGCACGCGCATACAGAAAGTTTTCGGGACCCACCATCTAGCCATCCTCAAGAGATATGGACAAATGGACGAGTATACCTACCTACCTGGTAATGGAAAGTTTGTCTCCCTCTAAGAAGGGAAAAGGGGGGGGGCAGGGAGTCCCCTAAGGGTGTGGGGAGGGAGGGAGGAGAAAGAAAGGGGATGGCAGGTAGGGAATGTGTCCCTATGGGATGTCAACCCACCTCAGTGGTGTAAGTGTACTTATAGTCCAGTACTCTAGTGGTTATAGGCCGCGCATTTTGATATCTATAAATAATAATTGAAGGAATTTATTCGCTTGATTTTTTTAACTTTGTTTAGAATTTCAATATTAACAATTTAATATTCACAAGGTACACACACAGGCTAGTATGGATATAGTGTAAATAGAGATGTTTTTGTCGGCAAATTATTATTTTGTATCTATCCCCTAGTGGCCATAGCCCCAGAACT
Organism: Diaphorina citri; assembly: GCF_000475195.1. Lineage (NCBI taxonomy): Eukaryota > Metazoa > Arthropoda > Insecta > Hemiptera > Psyllidae > Diaphorina > Diaphorina citri. The sequence goes on from NW_007377743.1 coordinate 134,385, forward strand.
ACACGTTTGAAAAAAAAATATATAGTACCTCGTAACCTCAGGTCAAAAGCCAAAGTAAATAGTGCAAAAATACATTCTAATTGTAAATAGAGTAGATGTTAACATTTAAAATAATAAAAATAGCCAAAGTAAATAGAGTGGTAGCTCGGAAAATAACAATAATAGTAATAAGTTAGTTATTAATAATAATAAAAAAAATAATATAATAATAATAGTCAAAGTAAATAGAAAGAGAGAGAGAGATTGAAGGAGAGGGAGGGAGAACAATATTTGAAGGGAAAGAAAGAGAGAAGGTGCTGGAAGAGAGAGAGAGAGAGAGAAAGAGAAGGCAAGGTACGTAGGAGTGGAGACGAGACAAGGAGAGAAAAGGAGGGAGAGAGAAAGAGAATTACTGAGAGACAGGGAGGGGTAAGAGAAGGGAGAAGGTATTTTGGATTTAGCTAAAATATTTATGACCACCCTGTATACAGGTGTGCTCTCTGTGTTATGATATGCAACACATCAATTAGGTCTGTTAAACGTTAAAGAGTGAAAATTAATCTGTTATGAGAACTTATGCTAGTAGCAATCATTGAATTATCATTAGATATTCGTACACACGTATGTAACTAGCTTTAATTATCATGAAATTTTTGGCCCCCGGCCGGCCTTTGTCAATCCAACGGAACGGCCATAGACATTGGGTTCAAGTTTGACAACTAGGGTTGACTCTTTCTCTCCCACGGGCAGTCATTGAATTATCATTAGATATTCGTACACACGTATCTAACTAGCTTTAATTATTATGAAATTTTTGGACCCGGCCGGCCTTTGTCAATCCAACGGAACGGCCATAAACATTGGGTTCAAGTTTGACAACTAGGGTTGACTCTTTCTCTCCCACGGGTCAGCTAGATCCTAGGAGAATCTGCTTAGGACATTTTTTCAAAGGAAAATCTTCGGGTAAGAGAAACCTGACACATCCACCAAATTCCGACGCAAGCGACTCTGAAATTAAGGAGCGCGGTAGCTCTTCGCCACGCCAAGTCAAAATTTGACCGGGCTACTAAGAAATATCATATTTGTATTAGTTACTGTAGGACGGGCAAGCAGCAAAGAAATCAAACACATGCCTTTAATACGGATAGGGGTTTATGTAGGAGAATTTAATAATGAAAAATACTGGGGAGAGGAAAGGAGAGGAGGGGAAGAGGAAGTTCAAAGGAAAAATTGCTGAGAAGTGTAGGTATGTAGGTATATTGTTATTCTAAGTGGAAAATAATGCGAGAGAGAGAGAGAAGAAGAAGAAGAAGGAGAAGAGAAATAGACACATCCACCAATTTCTACACAAGAGAAGTGAGCATTTGTTCATGAGAGACAAATAAAAACAGATCTCTTTTCTTATCCAAAGGAAAATCTTCGGGTAAGAGAAAACTGACACATCCACCAATTCCGACGCAAGCGACTCTGAAATCAAGGAGCGCGGTAGCTCTTCGCCACGCCAAGTCAAAATTTGACCGGCCTACTAAGAAATATCATATTTTTGTATTAGTTACTGTAGGACGGGCAAGCAGCAAAGAAATCAAACAAGTAGTTTGCCTTGGATATTTGACGGGACGTACTAAACCAACTTCTGGCATTCAATCATTATCGCGACCATGAATAGCTGGTTAGTCTACAGAGATAATTCGAAAACCCTGGGCATTCCATTCCTACCACTCAGAAAATTCCAGACTGAAGTTGCCACAGCCCTCGTAACTTGTGGCAAAAACAAATACAAACGAGCTGGTCGCCCAAGTTTGGAAGATACTCTTACCATTACCACAGTAGGCACTACTAATTTTTCCCCCCAAAGCATGAGGAATAGGCAAATGGGCACATCCACTATTTTTCTCACGAGAGTAAAGTGGCATCTCCACTAATTTCTACATAAGAGAAATAGACACATCCACCAATTTCTACACAAGAGAAGTGAGCATTTGTTCATGAGAGACAATAAAAACAGATCTCTTCTGCAAGCGACTCTGAAATCAAGGAGCGCGGTAGCTCTTCGCCTCGCCAAGTCAAAATTTGACCGGGCTACTAAGAAATATCATATTTGTATTAGTTACTGTAGGACGGGCAAGCAGCAAAGAAATCAAACAAGTAGTTTGCCTTGGATATTTGACGGGACGTACTAAACCAAATGCTGAACCAAACCATGAACCGACTCATCGAGAGAAGAGAGGTCTTTGCTACAGTTTGCTTAGCCTCAAGACCATTGCAATAGGAGGATACTAATTTATTACTTAGCTACCATTACCTCAGTTTCTGTGGCCGACTCATCGAGAGAAGAGAGGTCTTCGGGTCTTTGCTACAGTTTGCTTATAGCCTTCAGACCATTGCAATAGGAGGATACTAATTTATTACTTAGCTACCATTACCTCAGTTTCTGTCATATTGGACAGGTATTAGACTGAGTTTGTTTATTAAACTATGATTGTATGACATGAAAATTTGTGACTAAAATGGTGAAATAACAGAGGTCTATATATGTATATATAAAAAAAATCAATCTGATTAAGTAAAATATGTAGCTAAAATTGAACTTGAAAGAGACCCCCCAACATGAATTGATTGAAGAATACACTCTGTAACAAAAACAAGTGGCTGTATGGGTTGTAGGACCTAGGTACGGTGCGACGTTAAATACACCAGTACAGTTGGCCGATCTTAGCAGTTGCTATTGGAATTTAGGGTTGCCTATTAAAAAAGTCGATTTGAATTGAAATACCTGTGTAGCCGCTCGTGGTTGTCGAAGTGGTGGCTGGTTTCACATTGATGTTAAAGTGGTGGCTGGTTTCGCATTGGTGAATATATCTAGCCGGTCTGGACTCTGCCACTTAGCATTCCAGATCAAGACTGGTAACTGGTACTTGGTTCTTGGTAACATTCTTGTTGTTTTATTCACGGGTTGTGGGACCTAGGTACGGTGCGACGTTAAATACACCTGTAGTAGGCCGATCTTAGCAGTTGCTCTTGGAATTTAGGGTTGCCTATTAAAAAAGTCGATTTGAATTGAAATACCTGTGTAGCCGCTCGTGGTTGTCGAAGTGGTGGCTGGTTTCGGATTGCTGAATAATATCCAGCCGGTTTGGACTCTGCCACTTAGCATTCCAGATCAAGACTGGTAACTGGTACTTGGTTCTTGGTAACATTCTTGTTGTTTTATTCATGGAATACCTAGGTCTTCGTATATTATTATTCAGTATTCCCCATTGTTCACAACACTTTGATCGACCCCTCTTCAGTACTAGGTGGTGTGGTGGTCACCGTTCGCCCGGTAATAAGGAGGGCGTGCGTCCAATCTCAGCCGGGCTATTATAAAGTGACTTTAGTTCTATTTGAGGAGTGTAAATAAGCACTTGGGATAAAGTTGAAACCCAAACATGTCACCCGGGGTATGAAAAATTAAAATTGAGATGCCCTGCGGCCACACACTGCCCAAACTAGTTTCCATCAATGGTCGGTGGTGTGGTGGTCACCGCTCGTCTGGTAATAAGGAGGGCGTGAGTCGAATCTCAGCTGGGCTATTATAAAGTGACTTTAGTTCTATTTGAGGAGTATAAATAAGCACTTATTTATATTATTGCCATTGAACATGGTTGAGGCGTTGAGGTATATGATGCATAGAACAACAAAAACGAATATCTGAATCTTTTTTTAACCAAACAGAATGCAGCAATTTACATTTCAGATTGAGATCTTGTAATTTCATTGGTTAATCCTTTGGATAAAGTTTAAACCCAAACATGTCACCCGGGGTATGAAAATTCCTTCGCCGTTTCCCGTGTACAGACGTTGTTGGTGTTCATCTTCAGCCTCTCAACTCGATCAGCCCTAAGGTGATTTTAAGGTGTGTCCAAACATAGTCGACTATGTGTGGACACAACTTTAGGCTGACATTTGGTTTTGGCTACAAACATTTTACAAGTGGTTGGATGTCCTGTGCTATTTCTTTAGCAAAGAAAAATTCAGGCTGGTATCCTCCCTATTTAAAGTCCCCCAATCAGACTAATCTGGACTACTCCTGGTTTTAACCCTGTAATGCCCACTGTGACACATATGTCACATGGTTTTCAAGCACGTGTTTCATGACTTCCATTTTATTTTCTTGTTCTAACTATTGCGCTAACTTCTCACTAGTGTTCTTAGCTTCAAAACAATACCAAAACAGCTGATTTCGAATAAATACTTTTAGTGCTGTGTTATCATTCCTTTGGAGGTTTTTGGTGGTTCAAGATGTCCCGCGAACAGGTAAGATTATTTCCCTTATTTCTTTTGATTTATCATATAAACTAATTAGTAAATGTATTTTTTCGAAAGCTCAGAGTATGTAGCTTCAGAAAATACTAAGACTGTGTCTGTAAACAATTTATTTTAGCCAGGACACTTGACCCAAACTAAGTGTGACATATGTGTCACACTGGGCATTAGAGACATGGATTTTCTCATTCCTCGGTAGAATTCTCTTTTTTGATCTTTTTTCATACCTATGCTACTGTTTAGTTATCAATTGCTATTATTTACTCATACTTGGTATTTTTTATTCTTTTAGGAAATTATCAGAAATATTCTTGATGAGCTGTTAGATGGAAATGACAGAGACTTCTCCGACTTGGACGACAGTGGAGACGAGGACGAGCTGACTCTAGCTGCGAGTACATCCGAGAACAGAATTCCTGAGCCTCAACAACAATCTGCCCCGGTTTGAACCCGCTGGTCGAAGCAAACATTAAACCAAAACGGGTGTTTCAATTGGCCTCCGACACCGTTGAGTCAGACCTTAAAAGACTCACCATCCTTACCCCTTACGGGTCGGCCAAAAGCTTAATAGAGACATCTGATTGGTCGATAAGTACCAGCGCTATTACTAACTTATCGGTCTTCTACATTCTATCATGGTAGCAGGAACTAAACTACGACATTAAACATGTCTCT
>NW_007377743.1:140475-210055 GCF_000475195.1 Diaphorina citri
CTAAAACGAAGAAAAAACATCTGTGGAGTTCTGGAGGAATTAGGGGTTTAGATTTTAGAAATAAAATCTCTCATGAAAATGAGAGACGCGAGGAAAAGAGTGAAAGAAATTGAAAGAATAAATAGAATAGGTACAAAAAAAAACCCTTGCCTTGAAACTTAAAACCCAGGTGGCGAAAGAAGGGAAAGGGAACAGGAGAAGAGAAGGAGGAGAAAAATGAGAAAAACTACAATAATAAACTGGGAAACGCAAGGAGAGAAAAACAGCACCTGTCGTCCTATTTAAGTGAAATTTAATCAAATTATGAAAATCTTGCTGTGATGTTTAGCAAACCAAATAGAAGCGAAGAGGAGGGGAGAGAAGAGAAAACGAAGAGGAGGGAAGAGAAAACGAAGAGATGAGATAGCGAAAGAGGAGTGGTGAAAGCTCAAGGGATAAGTGGACGAGGCTGAGTAAGAAGAGAGGAGATGAACCTAAAAGGATAAAAAGTATAGGTGAAGGATAAGGGAGGGGAAAAATGAGAAGAAACTATACAAGGAAAAGGAGAAGTATAGGCGAACGAAATACAGGGAAATGGGCGAGGAGAGTGCACAGTAGAATCTGAAGAGAGAGATGGGAGGAGAACCATACAGAAAGGAAAAGAGGAAGAGGAGGAGGTAGGAACAGTAGGAACTGGATGGGAAAAATTGTAGCTGGAGGTACAACAATGAGTGAATAGTAGAGAAATGCACAGAGGAAGAGAAGAATAGAACGGAAGGGGGAAGAAGACTAGAAGAGACAGGAACAGTAAGAACTGGATGGGAACATTGGTGGTGGAAGCTACAACAAAAAGAGAATAGGGGAGAGAAATGCACACAGAAGGAGAGGAGGTGAAAGAATGAAAAGGGGGAAGAGAAGAAGTATTAGATGGGAAGAGAACGCATTTTTCCATTTTATTATTATTATTATTTACTTTTGTGGTCTGAGCTTTTTCTCAGGGTATGTTGTGGAAGAGAACAATAATGAAAAAATGGATGAATAAAGAGGAGAAGGAAGAACAACAGAAGAAGAAGGAGGAGGAGGAGGAGGAGGAAGAACAACAGAAGGAGGAGGAGGAAAAGGAGAAAAACTTCAAGGAAGAAAAGAACAAGGACGAGAAAAAAGAAAAAAAAAGGGATTTAAGAAGGAGGAGAAGAAGTAAGAATAGGGGAGAGGGAGGCCGAAAGGAGAATAAGAAAGAGGAGAAGGAGAAAAAGAGGGGGATTTAAGAACAAGGAGGAATAAGAATAGGGAAAAGGGAGGCTGAAAGAAGAAGGAGTGCAGTGGATGCAACACAGGACAGACTCAGTTGGAGAGGCAGTATTGAGCAGACTTATGGTCGTCTAGGCCCTAGTCACTGATCAGTAAGTGCACGGCCACAACGACGACCATGGACCGTTGACCCTCGCCAAAACCATCGACCATCGCACCCTAGCTTCCATGGAGAAACAACAATACGCGCAGCACAGTTCTGGAAGGACAAAATCTAATGGTTATGTTGAAGACTGACATGGAAAGAAAGAAGAAGATGAATACACAACTGCTATCCAAAAAGATAATATGTACACACTTAATATCTCATCATAATACACAAATTTGGGGGAATTATAGGAAATAGGAAGTTATTTTAACCGAAACTCTACAATGTAGACTCTCTACATACCTGGGCCTTTCCCGTGTAAATTACAGCATTATTATGGTTAAGAAAAGCCAGATATGTTTGGAATTCAGCGAGCAAGATGCAACAGGTATTTGTTCGAAACAAGATTTCAATTTCCGCCGAAACCCCGAATGGAACTCGAAATCCCGAATTTGGGGGAAAAACATTTTAGAATGCAAGGGCGATTCCTATGTAGGATATTGCGAAAGATGGGTGAAATTATGAAATATGTTGAAGCTATGTACACGGAGATATTAGGCTATCCTAAACTGCTGCAATGTGAATACCTAATGAATACAGAAACTAGTCTAAACGTATACCTAATGAATACTGAATCTTGAAAAAATGTGCTTTCTGAACGGGTTTATCATGAAATATTTGGTACTCACTACTCACCACTCACTACCCAATCTACCCATCATTCGAACCAAATACCTGATTGCACGGAATTTTGGAATTTAAATGTAGGCAAAGACGGAGAGAGAGTGTGAGTGAGAGAGAGATATTGAGTGTGAGAGAGAGATAGATTGAGTGAGTGAGAGAGATATTGAGAGAAATATGAAATGAGAGAGAGAGAGAGAAAGAAAGATAGATTGAGGGAGTGAGAGAGAAAGCAATACTGGACGTCTATCGACTTAGGTTAAGAATAAAGAGCTATAGTGTACGAAAGTGGTTTAAAAAATAAGAAAGAGTAGATAAAGAAACGTACAAGATAGAAGAGAGAGATTGAGATCTCCCCGTCAGACTGAGTACACTATATTACTACACTTTACTAAAGCACTAGTTAGTTAAGGCCTAAAACGAAGAAAAAACATCTGTGGAGTTCTGGAGGAATTAGGGGTTTAGATTTTAGAAATAAAATCTCTCATGAAAATGAGAGACGCGGGGAAAAGAGTGAAAGAAATTGAAAGAATAAATAGAATAGGTACAAAAAAACCCCTTGCCTTGAAATTTAAAACCCAGGTGGCGAAAGAAGGGAAAAGGAACAAGAGAAGAGAAGGAGGAGAAAAATGAGAAAAACTACAATAATAAACTGGGAAACGCAAGGAGAGAAAAACAGCACCTGTCGTCCTATTTAAGTGAAATTTAATCAAATTATGAAAATCTTGCTGTGATGTTTAGCAAACCAAATAGAAGCGAAGAGGAGGGGAGAGAAGAGAAAACGAAGAGGAGGGAAGAGAAAACGAAGAGGAGGGAAGAGAAAACGAAGAGATGAGATAGCGAAAGAGGAGTGGTGAAAGCTCAAGGGATAAGTGGACGAGGCTGAGTAAGAAGAGAGGAGATGAACCTAAAAGGATAAAAAGTATAGGTGAAGCATAAGGGAGGGAAAAAAATGAGGAGATTCTACAAGGATAAAGGAGAAGAAGTACATACAGGCGAGCAAAATACCGGGAAATGGAAGAGGAGGGTCTGAATAGGGAGATGGGAGGAGAGCAATACGAAAAAGAAAAGAGGAAGAAGAGGAGGAGGAGGAGGAAGTAGGAATAGTAGGATCTGAATAGAGGAAATGAAAGGAAGAGAAAGGGGAAGAGGACTAGAAGAGACAGGAACAGTTTGAACTGGATAATAATAATAATAATAATAATAATGGTGCTTATTTATACTGCTCGCATAGGACTGAAAAGTCCCTTTACTCCAGCAGTAGGCTACTACTATTATTGTAGTCAAATTCTCAAATTATATTGAGGATAATGGAAATATATTGAGGAGGAATGCTGTGTATATGAGACAGTTTAAGTGTGAGAGTCCTGTGAATGACGTGAATGATTATGTACTGAGTGAGGATGAGGCAAGTCATATTGATGATCATATTGATGATGATGAGGAGCTGCAGGAGGAGCTACCGCTACCGAGTGATCAAGAAGACGAAGGTTCCCCAAGCACTGGTCCCACAAGCAGATTCGGTAGGCCTTTAAGGCAACCCGATCGATGGACTTACAACTAAAAAAAAAAAAAAAAAAAAAAAAAAAAAAAAAAAAAAGAGCATGTTTGGCCAGTTGATTTGAAATAATAAAAGTTCAGTTCGCATTCTGGAAATCTGTGTCCTCATTTCTAAAACAATGTGAATACCTAATGAATACTGAAACTAGTCTAAACGTACCTAATCTATATAAATAAAATTGTAGATTTGTCTGTACATTGCTTAGAATCGTGAATTTTTTAGTTATTCTTACTCCTTATGCATCCACGATTCCAAAAATCACATTAGAAAAATTTCTGTCTGTCTGTCTGTCTGTCTGTCTGTCTGTCTGTCGGTCTGTCTGTATGTGTGTGTGTATGTCTGTCTGTTACGCTAAATAGACCTTTGGTTGTCCTCTTTTCACGAGAAAACGGCTCGACCGAGGAGTATAAATAAGCACTTATTTATGTTACTGTCATTGAACATGGTTGAGATGCATGATGCATAGAACAGCAAAACGAATATCTGGATCTCTTTTTAACCAAACAGAATCCAGCATTTTACATTTCAGATTGAGATCTTGTAATTTCATTGGTTAATCCTTTGGATAAAGTTTAAACCCAAACATGTCACCCGGGGTATGAAAAGTACTGTTAAATACCGTTAATAAATAATATGTACTTGTAACCAGGGCCGGAGTTATGACTTGATTCTTGAAGCCCGGGGGGTCGATTATTTATACATAATCCTTGAGTCCTGGAAGAAGGGGTACTCTGACCAGGGGGGCCTAGGGTTGACATTTACAGGGGCCAAGCCCCATGGAGTCCAGAAACAATATCGGGGCCTTGGGTCCCGGCCGGGTCCTTATAGTAAGAGAAGTAGAACAGGATAGGAGAAAACCAGCCGTTCCGAGAACGAACCTTAGGCATATTTAAAATATCGCCCCGGGAAATCGAACTCGCAACCTAGCGTTTACAAGGCAGACGCTAACTATACTCTAACTAAGCTGACTGAAATATTGTTCTCAGGTTCCTGTTTATAAATCCGGCCCTGTTGCACATTATTAATAAATGTTACAGATTAACAATAAAAACATCTGTGTTATTCAAACATAAGTATGTAGGTAATATGTTGTATGCTACATGTTGAATACATATTCGTATTTCAGACATGCTTGTGATGTGTAGGTATTTAAAAGTCGGTACATATAAAGACGCTTATACCTACCTACCTACATAGTGCAAGTATATACCTACCTACGTATGAAGGTATAAGTACCTCTTGGCTATATTTATTTTGTATTTTCAGACTTATTATTTACTTAATCATGTAATTTTGTTCAAACGGGTCATACCTTTGCATACAAACCTTTTTTTTACTCAAAAAACGGATATTTCCAAAATTTCTACCCATTTCCGGATTTTGCTCTCATTCAAATATTTTCCCATTGCATTGCATTTATTTTAAGTTCCCTTTACGTACCTACTCAAGGTAATTAAAAGTAAAAAAAAGCATAGGTACGTAACTCAGATAGATGAGATTACATGTCTGTTCGAACATTGCATCCATGCACTGAATAAGCTCATCTCTCTCTCTCTCTCTCTCTCTCTCTCTCTCCCTCCCTCTCTTCTCCTCCCATATCAACAATGGCATCAGAATAGAAGGTATGTGTGTACTGACACTACTGACATTAGAAATTAGAATGGAAGAGAGACGTCATATTAGAAATTAAATGTAGGCTATCCGGGTATAGATGGAGAGATTAGACTTATAATCCAGATACGGTACGAATTAGAAGAGACTGACTGTTAATACGGAGAGGATTCATTTTCATCATATCAACAATGGCAGAATGGAAGGTATGTGTGTTCTGACATTAGAAATTAGAATGGAAGAGAGACGTCATATTAGAAATTAAATGTAGGCTATCCGGGTATATTAGATGGAGAGATTAGACTTATAATCCAGATACGGTACGAATTAGATGAGACTGACTGTTAATACGGAGAGGTTTCATTTTCATCAAACTGGTATTGCAATACCTAGCCTACATACAGGGTGTTTAGAAAAATAGTTGCCACCCCTGAAAACTCGAGAACCACTTGGATTTAGGAAAAACGCTAAAACACGTATTTTTCTTTATTTTTCACGAATTTCAAAGGGAAACCTATTTATATGGGATCTTAATTTTCCGGCACTATCAGGGGTGGCCCCAGGGGGGGGGGGGGGGTCTCCCCCTTTCTTTTCCTTTTCTTTATCTCCCTCCCTCTTTCTTAACTAGCTAAAAAAAAGAAAAAAAACTGTACAAATGGACCCAATAAATTTAAATAAAACCTGTAATACCTGTATTCTTTTGAAAGAACGGTCCTACTATTCCCGATTCCTCCACAGGAAAAAAGGTTACTGTAACAGTCTGGCCTGACTACTATCAGAATAACTATAAACACAGTTTCTGCCTATTCAACAAGTAGCGGCAGTGTCATAAGTTTATGGGAGACATCTCCCCACTTTATGACGGTAACGGCGCGTCGCCCGTTTTTTATGACCCTAAAAGCTTTTCCGCCGCTTATCTTTTTCTATGTTATTTCCACTCCTTGGCGTTTATGGCAGAATCGTGAATTGATTAATGCTGAAGATACACACTAGTCGCTAACCGAAAAAGGTCAAATCTGAAAATGGAACTTGGTTTAAGTCCCCTTTAGGGATTTTTTCTTCTTCTTCTTCTTCTTCTTCTTCTTCTTCTTCTTCTTCTTCTTCTTCTTCTTCTTCTTCTTCTTCTTTTGGATGGACTGTGGTTGGGCCAGTTCTTTGATTGTGACCTGGGGACAGAGAGAAAATGGGGCTGCGCCCGTTAGTTGACCGAACGAAAAGAGGTTTGATAGAGGGAATTCTTATTGTCCCGAAATCTTAGCGAAAAGGAAGACAGGATAGGGGAAAGCCAGCCGTTCCGAGAACGAACCTTATCTGTTTAGGCTAAAGTCCGCGCCGGCCGGAATCGAACCCGCGACCTAGCGCTTACAAGTCAGGTGCTCTACTCTCCGACCCATCTGGGCTGTCAATGGCAATCATTTTACAATGCCCAAATGACCCAGATTTGTAGAAGCATAACCCATCTTTTAGGGCCGTCTAGCCCCCACACCTAAGCCAAGTGACCCAAATCTTATAGCAGATTCGATGTCAGCCCAAACTAAGGCCATCCTAATGTGTATACCTATAGTTCATCCAGATCAATGTGACAGCAATGAGTCATCAACCCAAAATGAAGGAACCAATCAGATTGCAGGAAATCCTTACATTGTTGCAATTCAGGTAAAGGTCTATTTTTGATAAACTCTCTCTTTGATAATGCAGAGGTATAGCTCTAAGTTCAGAGGTTGGATTTCAGAACAGGTAAGGTGGATATCGCCTTACCTGACTTTGTTTCACTGTCGGAGAAGCACTGTGCAATATAGCTTCCCCTTTTAGAGATTCTCTACCATTGCACATGTGACACGTTTGGCAACAATGCCTATTTTTTTGCTGTCACATTGATCTGGACACACTATAATGTATATTCACCTAATACTGTACCTACCTTATACACGTCTATGTATACTTATATGTAGAAAATCGTCACTTAATTGATCCAGCCTATCTCTTATTATTAGTATTTGGACTGACTCTATCATTTTGTTATTGTTAGTATTAGCTACTTCAGTAAGGATTAGTATAAGTAATACGTATAGGCAATATTATTAAGGAGCGCGGTAGCGCTCCGCCCCGCCAAGTCAAGAAAGTTTGACCGCGCTACTAGAGATATTATACTACGGAGAGGATTCATTTTCATCAAGCTGGTATTGCAATACCTAGCCTACATACAGGGTGTTTAGAAAAATAGTTGCCACCCCTGAAAACTCGAGAACCACTTTAGGAAAAGCGCTAAAACACGTATTTTTCTTTATTTTTCACGAATTTCAAAGGGGAACCTATTTATATGGAATCTTAATTTTCCAGCACTATCAGGGGTGGCCCCAGGGGGGTCAACTTTAAAATCTTAAATGAGAACCAACTACTTGTGATACCTACGTCATATCAAAGGTAAAGGGTTCCCATTTAAGATTTTAAAGTTGACCCCTCTCATGCCGCCCCTGAGAGTGCCGAAAAATTGAGATCTCCTAAGAATATGTTCTTCTTAAAAAAAAAGAAATACGTGTTTTACGATTTTTCCGAATTCCAAACAGTTCTCGAGTTTTTCAGGGGTGATGGCAACTATTTTTTTTAAACACCCTGTATATGGCTTTCTACCTATGTCTAACATAGATATATCACTGTACATATCATGTAGGTACTATTTACTTGTCTACCTACATATCTTTGAAAGTCGAGATGAGTTTTCCATTGGATGGACTGTGGTTGTAGGACTGGAGGGCATTTCGTTATAAATGCAAAATTCATCAGCATTTTCACTCATTAGCCAAATTCTGTATCCCTCTTTCCTCTCTCTGTCTATTTCCCTCCCTATTTTTATATATTGCCCTCTTTCTCCCTCCCTCTCTGTCCGTCTCTCTCTCTCTGCCTCTTTCCGTCCCTCTATTGCTTTCTTTCTCTCTCCCTTTCACCCACTCTATCTCTGTCTTTCCCTCTCTTTGCCCTTTTCTTCATCTCTCTCTCTCCCTCCCTTTATTGCTCTCTTTCTCTCTCCCCCTTTCTTTTCCTTATATCCCATCTGGATAAAATCCGCCCCGGGCGGGAATCGAACCCGCGGCCTGGCGCTTACAAGGCAGACGCACTACCAACTAAGCTAACTAGGCTGGCTGTAGAAAGTATGATCTCAGATTTCCAGAGCGGAGTTTCAAATAAGCAACTCAATTAATTAGCAAAAAAATCTCCTGTCTTTTAAACGCTAGGTCGCGGGGTTCGATTCTTGTCCGAGGGCGAACTTTATCCTAAACAGATAAGGTTCGTTTTCGGAACGGCTGGCTTTCTTCTATCCTGTCCTAGTTCGATTTCGGGACAATAAGACTTCAGTAGGTTTCCCTCTATCTGATAGAGTCTATCACATCCACTAATATCAAAATTTTGCACTAATTTTTCGTAACGATAAGACCTCAATTTTAATAAAGAACATTTTATTGTTAATGTGATATGAAATAAACTTCAATATTATTAAAGTCCCTCTATATCAAACCTCACTTTGCCAGCCTAGTTACGTAGCTTGGTTGGTAGAGCGTCTGCTTTGTAAGCGCTAGGCCGCGGGCTCGATTTTATCCTGAACGGATAAGGTTCGTTCTCGGAACGGCTGGCTTTCTCCTATCCTGTCTTCCTTCTCTCTTCGCTTTCGGGACGATAAGACCTTAGCAGTTACAGTTCCGTCTATCAAACCTCTAAAAAACAAAGAAAATAAATCCTCACGTCGTTCGATCAATTACCGGGTGCACCCCATGTTCTCTGTCCACAGGGGGAGCTTGTCTGGTTTGACCCCGGAGTGGGGCATGTCCTCCCTGGCGAAGTTCTGGAGTATCACAAACCTGCCCAGGTTCTCAACGTACAGGCTGTTATTGCTGGCAAGGTAAGAACAAGAACCTTTATTTATATTCTTCTTAACCGCGCGGTTACCGTTGTAGACTTTGGATCTAAAGGTTGGCGGTTCGAGTCCAAGTCATGAAATTAAGCGTAGGTACCTATATCAATTGGGAACGGCATTTGTGACAAGCATGTATGCGAAAAATCTCGAACAATTAAAATTCCTTTAATTTTAATCAATTAAACCTGCCCAGGTTCTCAACGTACAGGCTGTTATTGCTGGCAAGGTAAGAACAAGAACCTTTATTTATATTGTTCTTAACCGCGCGGTTACCGTTGTAGACTTTGGATCTGGAGGTTGGCGGTTCGAGTCCAAGTCATGAAATTAAGCGTGGTACCTATATCAATTGGGAACGGCATTTGTGACAAGCATGTATGCGAAAAATCTCGAACAATTAAAATTCCTTTAATTTTAATCAATTTTACCTATGTTTATGTTACATTTTATTAGATTGATGGGTTTATTGTCTCCTGTGGGTGAAAATCAATATCTTCGGATTCTCTGAAACATTCGCCATCTGTTTTCTTGCTACAACTACTGACCGCTATTGAAAAAACAAACAAACAACCACCTACTTATAACAATAGGTAGGTATACCTACCTAGTAGATATTTTACTAAAAGCATACCATACCTAAAGATCGGTTTACTGTCTCCTGTGGGTGAAAATCAATATCTTAAGGATTCTCTGAAACATTCGCCATCTGTTTTCTTGCTACAACTACTGACCGCTATTTAAAAAACAAACAAACAACCACCTACTTATAACAATAGGTAGGTATACCTACCTAGTAGATATTTTACTAAAAGCATACCATACCTAAATTTCTGGCATTCAATCATTATCGCGACTGTGAATAGCTGGTTAGTCTACAGAGATAATTTGAAAACCCTGGGCATTCCATTCCTACCACTCAGAAATTTCCAGACTGAAGTTGCCACAGCCCTCGTAACTTGTGGCAAAAACAAATACAAACAAGCTGGTCGCCCAAGTTTGGAAGATATGTCAAAGTCAAAGAAAAAAGCAGCCACAACAGTTCGCCCAATCATGGACAGGCAAAAAGATTCATCCAGTGCAAGAGACATTTGAAATTTTCCTTTGAGGTGTTGAGGGTGAGGGTGAGAGAGATAAAAGTCCTGATTTATTGAATACATTTCCATGATTTCCATTCTCAAAAGAATTCCAAATTCAAGCAGCAAGAGAAAGCTGAGAAAGAGCTTTCCTTTTGCTTTCCACAGTTTCCACTATCCACTTCACACTTTTTACAAATTCAACGGTAATAAATTCAAAATTACGCGCCACCTACTATCACAAAAAAACTACATTAGAGCGAAAAACAAGAAGTCCCTCAGATACAAAATACATTGCATATAGCCTATTCAAAATTTTTTAGGACGTCCTGGGTTCGATTACCTAACGTCGCGGTTTCGAAAGTTCTGGGTTTGGTATTGGTGTACACTGTGCGTGTGTATTGCCGTGAGAACAATAATGGAACAAAAATAGATGGTACATAATTATTATGTCCCAAAAATTAAGTTGGAAGGTCTAGTAATAAAATTGGCACTAAAAAAAAGTCCACTTTAACCAAATGCATTAGAGGAACAACTATATATCCAATTGATTTCTCCCAACCAACTGAACCAACTATATTACTAGAAGATAATATTATTGGACGCCAGTGGTGTTTACAGATGAAGATGCTAACTGGCCTCCTGTAATCCAGGATCCAGTAGAATGAGATTTCGAACGACCACCCTGTATTTATGTTTTTCCAAATTTCTTTTCTAGTTTATTAAACTCCACTATCATATTTGCTGCTTAACTCTCAAGGAAAGTCATTAGAGGTTTAATCATAGGGCCGATGAAGTGGTGAAGCTTGTAGGCAATAAAGGAACTACATAATCTACATAATTATGTTGAAAGGCTCGAAAAACCCCATGTAGGTACCTCGTCCCCTTATCTAACAAGTTAACAATCTACCTTTACGGACGTAATGTCTTTGGCTCTTTGCTTGGAACTTTTTAAACTTCTAAACAGGCCCTTCACAGTACCAGAAACTTTACTTTTATGTAAAATAGAGTCCTGAAAGTCCTGTTGTTCCTCTGGAATTCGGATTACTAGAGGGGAAAACTGTTATAGATGGGTACATACATACATAGGGATACCAAAAAACATTACAACTTACAACACAAATTACCAATCAGGAGGATAAGAAATATATCAGTAAGGCGCATGGTAAACGAGCTATCTATACATATTTTCGGGCATCATTTGCTGACATGCTGACAATACTCGCCTTGCAATATTGCCCACCATTGACTATTGAGCAATATTGACTGCAGAGTCCTGAAAGTCCTGTTGTTCCTCTGGAATTCGGATTACTAGAGGAAAAACTGTTATTGGTGGGTACCAACATAGGGATACCAAAAAATATTACAACTCACAACACAAATTACCAATCAGGATAAGAAATATATCAGTAAGGTGCATGGTAAACGAGCTATCTGTACATATTTTCGGGCATCATTTGCTGACATGCTGACAATACTCGCCTTGCAATATTGCCCACCATTGACTATTGAGCAATATTGACTGTAGAGTCCTGAAAGCCCTGTTGTTCCTCTGGAATTCGGATTACTAGAGGGAAAAACTGTTATAGATGGGTACCAACATAGGGATACCAAAAAACATTACAACTTACAACACAAATTACCAATCAGGATAAGAAATAAATCAGTAAGGCGCATGGTAAACGAGCTATCTATACATATTTTCGGGCATCATTTGCTGACATGCTGATAATACTCGCCTTGCAATATTGCCCACCATTGACTATTGAGCAATATTGACTGCGTTGGTACCTGATGTTACCTATTAGTGATGTTCCAGACTTTATTCGTCAAATTCACAAGCCTCTAGCAGTATTGATGGACAACATTTTTCAACAATATTGCCGGGTCCTACGAGTATTAGTGATGTTCCAGACTTTATTCGTCAAATTCACAAGCCTCTAGCAGTATTGATGGACAACATTTTTCAACAATATTGCCGGGTGCCGGGCAATGTTGCTCGTTTACAATTCAAGATAAGTACAAGGAGAAGGTACTGTTGTTAATGTTGTATATTAAACCCGTGATCCTAATCTAAATACTGAACTTATTATTATGGGTTGAATCTCTTCACCCATAATTACGGCGATCAAAATGATTAGAGAGCCGAGAGTCCTGGGTTCGGAACCTGCGGGCATGTCTGCATCGGTTTGCTGGAGGTTTTTGATGTCTGCATTGGCTAGGATGTTTTTTGAGGCACTTCAATAATGTGCATGTGCACTTTAACACTCGTATTTATGAACAAGAATGATCGTTCTTAGATCAGTCTCAAGTCAAAATTGACCAATCAAATGCCTTGAGACTATGCACATCGGTTTGCTGGAGGTTTGTGATGTCTGCATTGGCTTGGATGTTTTTTGAGGCACTTGAATAATGTGCACTTTAAGTATGTACTATGTACCTACTCAAGTACCTACCCAAAGACCAAAGATGTTTTCTTTTAATTTTTTCAAGATTACTTGAACATATCGGATGCATTTGGGACCCTTTATCGGATCCATTTGGGACGGTTTTGTGCATATTATTAAGGAGCGCGGTAGCGCTCCGCCCCGCCAAGTCAAGAAAGTTTGACCGCGCTACTAGAGATATTATACGCGACAGGGAACAATGTTGCTCGTTTACAATTCAAGATAAGTACAAGGAGAAGGTACTGTTGTTAATGTTGTATATTGAACCCGTGATCCTAATCTAGTTACGGAACGCGTCTAGAGAGTATTTAGCTATGTATGTATAATGTAAGAACTATAAACGTGAAGCCTCGAGAAGTAAAATCAATCCGTGGTCAGCGCACTTAAAAAAAAAAAAGGTTTGATAGAGGGAACTGTAGCTTCTAGAGTCTTATCGTCCCGACATCGAAGAGAGAAGGAAGACAGGATAGGAGAAAGCCAGCCGTTCTGAGAAGGAACCTTATCCCTTCAGGATAAAATCCGGCCCGGGCGGGGATCGAACCTTCGGCCTAGCGCTTACAAGGCAGACGCACTACCATCCAAGCTAACTAGACTAACTGGTTGTCGCACTAGTCTGGCTAGCAGGACGTCCTGGGTTCGATTACCTAACGTCGCGGTTTCGAAAGTTCTGGGTTTGGTATTGGTGTACACTGCGTGTGTATTGCCGTGAGAACAATAATGGAACAAAAATAGATGGTACATAATAATTATTATGTCCCAAAATTTAAGTTGGAAGGTCTAGTAATAAAATTGGCACTTAAAAAAGTCCACTTTAACCATATGCATTAGAGGAACAACTATAAATCCAATTGATTTCTCCCAACCAACTGAACCAACTAGATTACTAGAAGGTAATGTTATTGGACGCCAGTGGTGTTTCCAGAAGCTATTAGATGCTAACTGGCCTCCTGTAATCCAGGCTTCAAAATCCATCAGAATTAGATTTCGAACGATCACCCTGTAGGTATTTATGTTTTTCCAAATTTCTTTTCTAGCTTATTAAACTCTACTATCAAATTTGGTGCTTAACGCTCAAGGAAAGTCATTAGAGGTTTAATCATAGGGCCGATGAAGTGGTGAAGCTTGTAGGCAATAAAGGAACTACATAATCTACATAATTATGTTGAAAGGCTCGAAAAACCCCATGTAGGTACCTCGTCCCCTTATCTAACAAGTTAACAATCTACCTTTACGGACGTAATGTCTTTGGCTCTTTGCTTGGAACTTTTTAAATTTCTAAACAGGCCCTTCACAGTACCAGAAACTTTACTTTTATGTAAAACAGAGTCCTGAAAGTCCTGTTGTTCCTCTGGAATTCGGATTACTAGAGGAAAAACTGTTATTGGTGGGTACCAACATAGGGATACCAAAAAATATTACAACTCACAACACAAATTACCAATCAGGATAAGAAATATATCAGTAAGGTGCATGGTAAACGAGCTATCTGTACATATTTTCGGGCATCATTTGCTGACATGCTGACAATACTCGCCTTGCAATATTGCCCACCATTGACTATTGAGCAATATTGACTGCGTTGGTACCTGATGTTACCTACGAGTATTAGTGATGTTCCAGACTTTATTCGTCAAATTCACAAGCCTCTAGCAGTATTGATGGACAACATTTTTCAACAATATTGCCGGGTGCCGGGCAATGTTGCTCGTTTACAATTCAAGATAAGTGCAAGGAGAAGGTACTGATGTTAATGTTGTATACCGTGATCCTAATCTAAATACTGAACTTATTATTATGGGTTGAATCTCTTCACCCATAATTACGGCGATCAAAATGATTAGAGAGCCGAGAGTCCTGGGTTCGGAACCCGCGGGCATGTCTGCATCGGTTTGCTGGAGGTTTTTGATGTCTGCATTGGCTAGGATGTTTTTTGAGGCACTCCAATAATGTGCACTTTGAGTATGTACTATGTACCCAAGTACGTACCCAAAGACCAAAGATGTTTTCTTTTAATTTTTTCAAGATTACTTGAACATATCGGATGCCTTTGGGACCCTTTATCGGATCCATTTGGGACGGTTTTGTGCATATTAAAAATTATCCCTAACAAATTTCAAGCAATTTATGTCACAAAAAGGCTTCCATATTTCAGCGTTTACACGAAAAAGGCAAATTCTCATTACAGTTACTATCATTTTGGAAAATAAAAGGTTCACTCCATAGTCAAATATAACTTTTTTGACTATCGCGGGTCGCTAAGCTCTCAGATATGCTGGGAGAACATAAAGTTGTGTCCACACATAGTCGACGCGACAGCCGTCACTATGTACCCAAGTACGTACCCAAAGACCAAAGATGTTTTCTTTTAATTTTTTCAAGATTACTTCAACATATCGGATGCATTTGGGACCCTTTATCGGATCCATTTGGGATGGTTTTGTGCATATTATAAATTATACCTAGCAAATTTCAAGCAATTTATGTCACAAAAAGGCTCCCATATTTCAGCGTTTACACGAAAAAGGCAAATTCTCATTATAGTTAAGTACTATCATTTTGGAAAATAAAAGGTTCACTCCATAATCAAATATAGGTCTTTTTTGACTATCGCGGGTCGCTAAGCTCTCAGATATGCTGGGAGAACATAAAGTTGTGTCCACACATAGTCGACGCGACAGCCGTCTAAATTATACCTAACAAATTTCAAGCAATTTATGTCACAAAAAGGCTGCCATATTTCAGCGTTTACACGAAAAAGGCAAATTCTCATTATAGTTACCATCATTTTGAAAATAAAAGGTTCACTCCATAATCAAATATAGGTCTTTTTTGACTATCGCGGGTCGCTAAGCTCTCGGATATGCTGGGAGAACATAAAGTTGTGTCCACACATAGTCGACGGGACAGCCGTCGATGGACCGTGGATCGATGTCGACTGAAACCTGACACCGTACACTGCCTCGACAACATAGATTCACCTCGTCGATCGAGACAGCCGTCGATGGACCGTGGATCGATGTCGACTGAAACCTGACACCGTACACTGCCTCGACAACATAGATTCACCTCGTCGATCGACGGCCGTCGACTACGTGTGGACACAGCTTGAGAATTTTTCCACATTCATGAGATATAAAAAATGATAATAATTCTCGTGATAATATCACACGCTCAGGATCTTGTGATTTTGTGTCGGGGAGTTATAAATTAAATTAGAATGGGATGATAATAATTCTCGTGATAATATCACACGCTCAGGATCTTGTGATTTTGTGTCGGGGAGTTATAAATTAAATTAGAATGGGGGAAGGGGGAGAAGGAGATGAGAATATTTTTTCAAGAAGAATAAGGTTCAAACGAAATGTAACGATGGACAGTGCAGGTATAGAGGGTGGGAACACATCCAAAGTACAATCTCAGTCGATGAATAAGTTCTTACCATTACCACAGTAGGTACTACTAATTTTTCCCCCCAAAGCATGAGGAATAGGCAAATGGGCACATCCACTAATTTTCTCACGAGAGTAAAGTGGCATCTCCACTAATTTCTACAGAGAAATAGATTATATAGGCACTGCCACACGGATCAACTTATATCTTGCAATCCTGCCCAAATTGGTATTGGTATAAGAGTAGGGCCATCGGCTATAATGAACGCCCTATGTCACTGCAACCTGATTAGATCTTTTGTGACTAAGCCTACCCAAATACCCACCTCTCCAAGTTGAAAAGCACTAAAAAACAATCAGTAAATTATTTTAAGCACTATCTCCTTATTCTCACTTCTTAAAGTTCTTACTGAGGGTACCGCAGACTCTCATACATATGTACTTCAGTCATGGCAGGTACCCGCACCCTGGTCGATAGCCATAGCATAATTTTCAATTTCGACTTGCGGAGAGTCAAAAAAATCATTTCAAAAAGTACTCGTCTACAAAACACACCATGTGATGCTCTCAGTAAATATAAATAAGAATCTATTTAGACGCGAGTGAATGACACAATGTAGTTTATGTAATGTAGCATAATACATTACACCATGTCTAGCCATACCCAATCCAGCAAGTATGTAGAAATGTAAATACTTAGAAGCAAAACATTAGACACATAATGCCAGGCTGTGCAGTTTGCATTGGTGATGTGAGTTTTGCATTACATCGTAAAAAATGTAAAAATACAGGGTGTCGGTAAATACTGTTTTCCGTTGGACACAGTGAAGTCTTCTAACTTCTACCCAACCAAATTGTGATTACATACACAGAATGTGTAGGGAAATAGTGATTTCTGAATCCGTAAACGAGAACAAGTGGATAGACGTGATTACATACACAGAATGTGTAGGGAAATAGTGATTTCTGAATCCGTAAACGAGAACAAGTGGATAGATTTCATAATCGATTTTGATTTGTCATTTTGCATAACCCTGTTGCCATTACGGTTAGTATTTCTTTAGACTTGGTTTTCAATATTTGGACAAACTCAGTCTGTCCAAAAACAAAACTCTGCTCCCAAAGTTGTGACTTTGCCGAGAAATGAGTAGCTCATCCCTATATAAAGGATATTTAGCTAAAATATTTATGACCACCCTGTATACAGGTGTGCTCTCTGTGTTATGATATTCAACACATCAATTAGGTCTGGGTACTGAATATTTTCAAAAGTGGTACTGTTTAAAACTCAGTAGTAATGGTACACATCAATCTAGGTATGGGTACCCGGTACTTATTATGGTGCTAGTGGGGGTTTGTGAGATTAAACCCGGGTACCAAGGGGTACGCGGGCGAAAAAGGGTTGAGAACCGCTAAGATCGAAGATCCTTGAAAGTTTGTTAAGTTTGATCCTATCGCGGAGAAAGAAATTAAAATTTTCATTTGATAATAATCATAAGAGAATAAAGAGGGAGAGAGAGAGTTTTTGTGCCCGATAAAAAGTTCAACATTCCCTTTTCTCTCTCTGTCTCTATTCCTATCTCTCTCCCTTCCTCTTTTCTCTCTCTCTCTCTCTCGCTACACCATGTCTAGCCATACCCAATCCAGCAAGTATGTAGAAATGTAAATACTTAGAAGCAAAACATAAAAACATTAGACACATAATGCCAGGCTGTGCAGTTTTGCATTGGTGATGTGAGTTTAGCATTACATTGTAAAAAATGTAAAAATACAGGGTGTCGGTAAATACTGTTTTCCGTTGGACACAGTGAAGTCTTCTACCCAACCAAATTGTGATTACATACACAGAATGTGTAGGGAAATAGTGATTTCTGAATCCGTAAACGAGAAGATCCTATCGATACGTATAAAGTTCCTGCGTGATTGCTCATCTATCGTTTCCCCTATTAAGGTGACTTTAGGTTCCCATGAACCCCAGAGCGGGTAATTATGCTGACATTATTGGCATTTAATTAATTCTGGGAGAAATAAAACTTTTTGTAAAAGTCAATTTAAGTTAATAATCTTTTTTTAAGCTTGGATTTTTAATAATTACCAACTTTTAATTGACCAAACTGAGTGGGGTCCAATTCCACGATTTTGTTACGCGATAAGACTTTTATTTCTCGTTTCAAATTCCTTCTTCCCACTTGTCCAAAGTTCCCATCATTGTGTTGGCACACTCATTGGCTAAATTCACTAAATTGCCTTAGCTCTCAACGCAGGCAATTAGGTTCGGTGTTACCTACGAACTAATAAATTTGGAGCGAAATAAACACACTCTTGAACGTAACCAGGTTCGTTCACAGGCTCACTTGGGCCGGGGCTTACTCTATCAATGCATCAATGGGCCCACCTCCACATCATAAAAAGACAGGAATACTAAATACGTACACAGTTCTAGCTATGTCTGCTAAATCATTATTTACCTACATAGGTAGGGCGAGTGGGGGTAATTTTGAGACAATACTGGTTCTGTAGTCCATACCTACCTATTGAGCATGTCATTTGAAACCACCCTTGGGCCCGGGCCGGGGCTTACTCTATCAATGCATCAATGGGCCCACCTCCACATTATAAAAAGACAGGAATACTAAAATACATAGTTCTAGCTATATCTGCTAAATCATTATTTACCTACATAGGTAGGGCGAGTGGGGGTGATTTTGAGACAATACTGGTTCTGTAGTCCATATCTACTTAATGAGCATGTCATTTGAGACCACTAAAGTTGGTGTCTCAAATTGCACTTGTTTCAAATCACCCCAACTCATACTATTTGTATTTTATTTTCGGGGGAAAAAAATTGCCGGTTCTAGGCCCCTTTGAGAGGCCCTCGGGGTAAATTTGGCCGAATAAACCCCCTCTGCGGACGACCCTGGTATCCTATTCCTTGCACTAGAACACACACTCCCTCATCATGTGAGATTGATTAGTTCCTTAGTCCCTTTGAGAGGCCCTCGGGGTAAATTTGGCCGAATGAACCCCCTCTGCGGACGACCCTGGTATCCTATTCCTTGCACTAGAACACACACTCCCTCATCATGTGAGATTGATTAGTTCCTTAGTCCCAATTTAATTTAATTAAGGAAACACAAATTAATCAAGAGTTAATAATAGAGGGGTTTTCGATTGGTTCCAGGATCCAGGGGTATTAACCATTAACCTCAACAGACTTTCAGATCTCATTATTATTTTCATATGTGATTTCAGAAAAAAAGCAAGAAAAAATAAAGAGTAATAATTCTGATGGATGCATTTCTGTTATTAGGAAGGATACAGGATCTATCCTTGGTCATGTTGGAGTATTTTATTTTGTACCTTTCGTACTTACCTAGTTCTTTCTCTTGTAAAGTCTAAAAGTAGTGTTAAGTCGATCGATATCACCACCTGGAACCCTTATAAAGTAGGTAAAATCGAAGGATTTTGGTGAAATGAAAAATAAGTTTGTAGTGTGGACGTTCGCCGGTGTGAATCGAAGGTAGAAATGTTGATTTTCTTTATTCCAAGTCGATCGACACCACGTCATGATATTGTGGACTCTGCGCTAAGGATCACCTTAGTTATCAGACAATTCCGGATTTCGTCGCACCCTATTCATTCCGTCGAGGTACCTGTCCTCTCTACTCCTATCTCTAAACCACCTCTATACCTACTCCTATGTCTCTAAACATAATACATTTAATTAAAACTACATCAAACATCTAATATTACAATTCTCCTCCAGTTCCTCAGACCAGCTAGCAGATAGGTTAGGTGCTCAGAGCTCAGATACCAAATCCCCCCTCTCTTACCTGAGTGTATCTCCGATATGAAATACCTGAATCTTCTATCTAATTTGGAGGGGGAGTAGCTCATTGAGTGCCAGTGAACTCAGTGGCGGAAAGAGTAGCTATTGGTTAGTTTTATAATAAGATCGACCAACAAATTCTGATGATCTAGTGGAAACTTTGTTAAGATTTAACATATAGAATCAGATACTCGTATGTAAATACGAGTATAGGTACATAATTTACTTCAGTAATTTAGAATGATAGTCTCAGAAAATTTCCTTTATGTGTTCAAATTTGTTTAAAAAAAGCTTCGAAATTGCACTTTTTGGTGACGTGTGTTACCAAACGTCATGATTTTCGGAAGGTATTTGGCTAACGAACGAAATCCATTCGGTTCTTGACTGTAGATACAACGAAGGCTACTCGTAACGTCTCGTAACCCAGCACTGGTTTTTCTAGTCTCATAATCCAGGGTTCGGATTCATTAGCTCGACTGTCACTTTCAGTGATGCTCAAATGTTCATCATCTTCAGTAGAATACTTCTATGGATAGAATCTGGTAAAATACTTCTACTATGGTCAACAAATCATATACCCACCACAGACCACAGTAAGATCTTCCCTGAGTGCCATCTACATCTCTCTACCAACCTAAGGTACCTCTGTCCTAACCAATAAAAAGAAATGGAATGAATAAATAAACATTTCTTATTATCATTTTGGGTTATTGGAAGAACCACTTTTTACCCTGGATCCTTGGATCTTTTTTGATTATGAGATATTTGATCTGATTACAATTTTTTGATTTGAAATGAGACAAGATGGATATCGAATTTTTGATTACCGATCTTCCAATCTTTTCTTCGAAATCAATTATAAGTTTCCTTCTATAATCTATATCAACGTTGGTTTGTTTCTATCTTTATGAGATTTGGAAATAGAAACCTACTATATCATTCCAAGTTTCCATCCCTTGTTCCTGATATTGAAATGATTGGTAGGTAGCTATATTCGATAGTTTTGATCAGAATAATCATAGAAAAATATTAAAATAGGTACTTATACATTAGAGAAAACTCATCTAAAATACTCATACTTGGGCCGGGGCTTACTCTATCAATGCATCAATCATCAATGGGCCCACCTCCACATCATAAAAAGACAGGAATAGTTCTAGCTATATCTGCTAAATCATTATTTACTTACATAGGTAGGGCGAGTGGGGGTAATTTTGAGACAATACTGGTTCTGTAGTCCATACCTACCTATTGAGCATGTCATTTTTGAGACCACTAAAGTTGGTGTCTCAAATCGCACTTGTTTCAAATCACTCCAACTCATCCTACTTGTATTTTATTTTCGGGGAATGAAAATTGCCGGTTCTAGGCCCCTTTGAGAGGCCCTCGGGGTAAATTTGGCCGAATGAACCCCCTCTGCGGACGACCCTGGTATCCTATTCCTTGCACTAGAACACACACTCCCTCATCATGTGAGATTGATTAGTTCCTTAGTCTCTAATTTGGAGGGGGAGTAGCTCATTGAGTGCCAGTGAACTCAGTGGCGGAAAGAGTAGTTATTGGTTACTATATATTAGTTTTATAATAAGATCGACCAACAAATTCTGATGATCTAGTGGAAACTTTGTTAAGACTTAACATATAGAATCAGATATGTAAATACGAGTATACATAATTTACTTCAGTAGTTTAGAATGATAGTCTCAGAAAATTTCCTTTATGTGTTCAAATTTGTTGAAAAAAAGCTTCGAAATTGCACTTTTTTGGTGACGTGTGTTACCAAACGTCATGATTTTCGGAAGGTATTTGGCTAACGAACGAAATCCATTCGGTTCGTGACTGTAGATACAACGAAGGCTTCTCGTAACCCAGCACTGGTTTCTAGTCTCATAATCCAGGGTTCGGATTCATTAGCTCGACTGTCACTTTCAGTGATGCTCAAATGGTCATCATCTTCAGTAGAATACATCTATGGATAGAATCTGGTAGAATACTAACTTCTACAAGTACTATGGTCAACAAATCATATACCCACCACAGTAAGATCTTCCCTGAGTGCCATCTACATCTCTCTACCAACCTAAGGTACCTCTCTCCTAACCAATGAAAAGAAATGGAATGAATAAATAAACATTTCTTATTATCATTTTGGGTTATTGGAAGAACCACTTTTTACCCTGGATCCTTGGATCTTGGGATCTTCTTTGATTATGAGATATTTGACCTGATTAGAAATTTTTGATTTGAAATGAGACAAGATGGATATCGAATTTTTGATTACCGATCTTCCAATCTTTTCTTCGAAATCAATTATAAGTTTCCTTCTCCATATATCAACGTTGTTTTGTTTCTATCTTTATGAGATTTGGAAATAGAAACCTACTATATCATTCCAAGTTTCCATCCCTTGTTCCTGATATTAAAATGATTGGTAGGTAGGTATATTCGATAGTTTTGATCAGAATAATCATAGAAAAATATTAAAATAGGTACTTATACATTAGAGAAAACTCATCTAATATACCCATTATGGATGCCAACATAGGTGATTTGCTTTCAATTCCTAGGGCGCAATCACATAAATATTATTATTATATTTCTAGCACGTGGTTAATGTCAAATGATGGTAACTAAACCTAAAGTATAGGCGTACAATAATATAGAACCTCCCTAAGACTATAGAACCTTCTGGGAGGAATTTAAAGGTCGTTTATTCTCCAAAATTCAATCAATTTCTGCCTGAACGCCTCAGAAGAAGACTCCAGAGTCCCATCAGGGGTTATGCCATCCTATTGCATCAAGGCTTCAAGTTTAGGCTGTATAAAAAGTACTTAAAATCCGTCTCTCGTAAAATAATTCCTCTAAAGAGACACAGGACTATTGGGAGAGGAGAAGCCTACATGGTATTTTATGTAAAAATATTAATGTCGTAAAAATAATGTTGGCTTTTTTTATGTTCATAATTCCGTACTTAAATTGGGTCGTTTTTCATGTACCTACGCAGTCTAAAAATGCTATCAAATAAGAGCTCTGTGAACCTAATACTTGGGGAAGGGTGGTAGTCAGGTATCCAATTTGGACCACACTGAAGTATGTGTAGTTTAAAATTTTAAATCGTGAAGGAGACATGTATTTAGTCCCTTATTCAGAGCATAAAGGCTAAAGAAAGAATTTTACTTGTGTTAAGCATGAATTCCTGTCACATATCTTTCCCCACCTGTCACATATCTTTCCCCACCTTGCTAAATTTTATGAGCTGGACTCGAACCACCAACCTCCTAACCACTACACCACCGAGGTCGGTTGTCTCATTTTAGTTAGTTAGAATGCCTTTAGTTTTGTCTTACACTAGCACGTGGTTGTTGGAGTACGAAATTAGGGGAATTAAAAAGTATAGGAAATTCGTAGGGTTTCCCCTTTCTCCAGCCAAAGAGCGAGAGAGCGGGAGAGAGAGCGAGAGAGAGAGAGCGATAGAGAGAGCGAGAGAGAGAGAGCGATAGAGAGAGCGAGAGAGAGAGAGCGATAGAGAGAGCGAGAGAGAGCGAGAGAGAGCGAGAGAGAGAGAGAGAGAGAGAGAGAGAGAGAGAGCGAGAGAGAGAGTCTCCTGATAAAAAAGGAATCTAATTAAAAAAGTGAACGCTATAGCAGTTTAACGAGGGTTGAAAAATTAAACAAAGAGGGGAAATTAGAGATAGAAAGGAAGAGAGAGAGAGAGAAGGGGGGGAGGGGAATGAGTGAGAGAGACAGAACTGAAGGGTTATAAATTAGGGTAGACGGTTATTATTATGGTAAAAAATAATATCAATGAAGAAAACTAAGCTGCATTGAATTAAGGGATTTCTTCGTGTGCGGGTTGGGAAATTATGAACAAGAAATAAATACAATCAGGGAAATATTACTAGAGCTAAATTCAATCCAGTGTTCTTACGGGGACTGCCACAAAAAATCCCAGACAGTGCCTAAAAAATTCCCTCAATATTATTTGAAATTCCCTTATCTGAGCGCACGGCAGTGCGCTAGGCCAAGTTCCAGCAAGCACTACCTAGTGTATCTTTACATTCCTTATTTCATAATTTTCTAAGCCACTACAGCTAGGTACATACTATGTACAATTGTACATACTATTCAATCAATCTTAGGAAATGTTTTTAAAATCTCAATCAGTGCCAGGGTTTGAACCTCAGTTCCCCTCACAACAGACCCACTGTCAAAACCGCAAGCAATTATTGCATGACCAGTGAAATCAATGGTTGGGTGTGAAGGGAGAGAGAGACGGAGAAAGAAATTAAAATTTTCATTTGATAATAATCATAAGAGAATAAAGAGGGAGAGAGGGAGTTTTTGTGCCCGATAAAAAGTTCAACATTCCCTTTTCTCTCTCTGTCTCTATTCCTATCTCTCTCTTCCTCTTTTCTCTCTCTCTCTCTCGCTCGCTTTTCTTTTATGAAAAACTTTTCGTTTTGATGATGAAAATTCTTTTTTCCTTTTAAACTTGGAAAAAGGAGAGAGAGAGAGAGAGAGAGAGAGAGAGAGAGAGAGAGAGAGAAAATTCTTTTTTCCTTTTAAACTTGGAAAAAGGAGAGAGAGAGAGAGAGAGAGAGAGAAACGAAATACTAGATAGGTGATGGAAACGATAGAGAAATACGAGAGAGAGAAAGAAAGAAAAGAAAAGTGCCGCTTGTTGTAGAAAGAGAGAAGAGGAAGAACTAAAAGAGAGAGAGAGAGAGATAGAGAGAAGTAAGGGAGGAATTTTTTCATAAAGATAATAATGGCTCTGTGTTAAAATTCCATTAATTACATGTCCCCCTCCTGTCTCTCTTTCTCACTCTCCCCCTCCCTTCATGTCCTTTGTTTCCCCTCCATTTCCTGTTACCATCTCTCTCTACCTCTCTCTACCTCTCTCTCTCTTTCTATTTTACAATTAGGGTTGGAGAGAAATGATGAGTGTGGAGATAGGATGGGAGAGGGGGGGGTAGGAAAGAGAAAGAGGTAGTGATAAGGAAAAGGGTAAAGCAGAGAGAGAGAGAGAATAGGGAAAGATAACGCTTGGATATTGGGGTAGGAAAGAGATGGGTAGATATAGTGTGGGAGGTGGGGTAGGGAACTAAGGAAATAGGGTGGGAGAGATAAGAAGGGATAGGGGCGGCAAAGGGTAGGGGAAGGAGATTTCGGAGCTTTCCCCTTAGTATACAGGGTAGCTTTGAAAATTTCACTAATTTATTAGGACGAAATTTCTAACAATAAGATGAATTAAATTTCTCGTCTTAGACTGATCTGGAAAATCATTTTTAATATTTTGCAAAACAAATAAAATATCACTAAATAGTAATGCCCTCCGCTTAGATGGAAACATTTGATATCATTTTTCCAATTTATTTCCTCCAGAGATTTTCTGAGTTTATCTATTTTCCTTACCCAATTGTAGGTGAAGATATTTTATGCTTTTTGGTCACCCTGTATACACGAGAAAATTTCAATTCAATTTCTTCCTTTTATTCTTATCTCTCTCCCCTCCACCCCCACTCTTTCTCTCACCCACTCCCTTATCCCTCAATCTCATCCACCCTCTATCTCTCTCACTCACCCATCCCAACTCTCTGTCCCTTTCACCCTCTCTCTCTCTCTCTTCTATCTTTCATGCTCCACTTTCTCTTTTCCCCTCTCGATTACCCTCCCCCCCATTTTCCACCCACACACACTCTCTCTCTCTCTCTCTCTCTCTCTCGCCTCGTTACGTATTTAATTTTATTAAATCGAAACAGCTTATTGTTACCGTGCTATTATTGTTTTTATTTTTTAAAATATAATTAAGAAATTTTCTAAATACCTTTTTATTTTATTAAGTTTGTCTCCACCCCAGGCTTTCCCTCCTTCTCCCCCCCCCCGTCCTAGCCAGTTTTTCAATCTCTCCAGACTTTGAGATTTTCGCCTGAGGCGTCTGATTTCATTCAAGGCATTTTCATCCCTCTCCCATCCCTCCTGCTGTTCAATTTGTGTTTCTATTTTCATTTTCTTCTCCTTCCCCTCTCCTTTTTACTTTCTTTCTTCTCCTTCTCCCCCCCATACCTTGTTCTTTTTCATTCTCTCGCCTCTTTCTTTCTCTCCCTCTCTTTCTCATTTGTTTAATGTTGACCGGACAAAAGAGTCAGAAAAAGAGAACGTAATTAACCTAATTTATTCTAGGTACCTTAATTACACTGGTCAACAAAAAATAACTTTTTTTTTTGTAACAGAGACTGTGTAGGCTCTATCTTATGTTTTTTTTTCTGCTGATTTCAAATCTGCTTTCAGTTTTTTTTTTCCTGTACGCAGATATTTTGTGTCATTTATTGATTGAACGATGAGAGTTCTAAGCTTTACAGATTGAAAATTTTGCAAAACCAAATTCACTCTTTCCATTAGAATTTAGAAATGACAAAAAAATGGGACGAGTCACATAAATGTATGAGGTTTCGATTGTTCACACCTATTAGTCAAATCAATTGGGAGTTCAGACATCTCCACTAATTCAAATCAAGAACCACACTCACTGATTTGCTAAAACCTAGTGGACCAAAAGACACGTTCCATAATTTTTGTGTTTACTCTTCCTTTTCTCTTCTCTCCCTTTTTTTTTCTCCCTTCTTCCCTCATATTCACTTGAATCTCCCTCCTTGATCCCTTCTCTTTCATTCCTTCCTTGACTCTCTATCTATAATTTACTTTCTTTCTTCTCCTCCTCCCCCCCATACCTTGTTCTTTTTCATCCTCTCGCCTCTTTCTTTCTTTCCCTCTCTTTCTCATTTGTTTATTGTTGACCGGACAAAAGAGTCAGAAAAAGAGAATGTAATTAACCTAATTTATTCTAGGTACCTTAATTACACTGGTCAACAAAAAGAACTTTTTTTTTTTAACAGAGACTGTGTAGGCTCTATCTTATGGGTTTTTTCTGCTGATTTCAAATCTACTTTCAGTTTTTTTTTTCCTGTACGCAGATATATTGTGTATTGTGTCATTTATTGATTGAACGATGAGAGTTCTAAGCTTTACAGATTGAAAATTTTGCATAACCAAATTAGCTCTTTCCATTAGAATTTAGAAATGACGAAAAAATGGGACGAGTCACATAAATGTATGAGGTTTCGATTGTCCACACCTATTAGTCAAATCAATTGGGAGTTCAGACATCTCCACTAATTCAAATCAAGAACCACACTCACTGATTCGCTAAAACCTAGTGGACCAAAAGACACGTTCCGTAATTTTCATGTTTGCTCTCCCTTTTCTCTTCTCTCCCTTTTTTTCTCCCTTCTTCCCTCATATTCACTTGAATCTCCCTCCTTGATCCCTTCTCTTTCATTCCTTCCTTGACTCTCTATCTATAATTTTATTCTCACTCCCTACTTGATCTTTCTTCATGCGAACTTGAATCATAATTTCATTTGAGGAAGAGGGAGGCAATATTTACCCAAGCAAAATTACTCGTGTATGAGTGTGTCTATTTCTCCTTCATCCCTCCCTAATTCCCTTTGTCTTTATCTTCTCTTAATCTTTCTTCATGCGAACTTGAATCATAATTTCATTTGAGGAAGAGGGAGGTAATATTTACCCAAGCAAAATTACTCGTATATGAGTGTGTCTATTTCTCCTTCATCCCTCCCTAATTCCCTTTGTCTTTATCTTCTCTTCTTTCCCGTTTCAACCTCCTGCTTCCTCATTTCTAAATACCTCCCAAAATACCTGTATATAGGTACGAGTAAAATATTTGAAGAATAGAAGGAAGAATTTTTGGTGTTAAAAATGTTGTAAAGTTGGAAATGGTTTTATTAGTGGAGCTATCGATATTCCCAATATTTTATTGTAAGTACGTTATGTATTGCTGCTACTACTTGTTATTAGTGGAGATGTCAAAACTCCCAATATTCTATTGTACTGTATTATGTATTGTTGCTATGTGTTATTACTGGAGATGTCAATATTCCCAATATTCCATTGTACGTTATGTATTGCTTTACTTGTTATTAGTGGAGATGTCAAAACTCCCAATGTTTTATGTACATTAGTAGCCCAATTTAAGTCACCTTTCAAAGCCGGGTATTCAATCAAGTAGGCAACTTTGAAAGCTATATTCTTCCCACACTTAAACTATTAACAAGTTATTCCTCACTAATGAAAAAATAGGACCAACATAAGCACTCTGAATACTTGTTATTAGTGGAGATGTCAAAACTCCCAATGTTTTATGTACATTAGTAGGCCAATTTAAGTCACCTTTCAAAGCCGGGTATTCAATCAAGTAGGCAACTTTGAAAGCTATTCTTCCCACACTTAAACTATTAACAAGTTATTCCTCACTAATGAAAAAATAGGACCAACATAAGCACTCTGAATAATTAAATCTCTCGAAATAAATTAGGACAACAAAATCAGACTAGTCCAGTAAAAATTAATACGACTCATAAAAGTTGTTACAGCTCACACTTCATAGAAATGAGAAGTTTTAGAAGCTATCTCAATTTTAATGAGAGGAAGCCGGTTTAGGATTAGTTAAAACGTGATAGATCTCGAATTTGAGAAATTTTATTACTCTACGCTCATGCCAACTGGTTTGTACATTAGGGTCTAAATCTAAATTTTGATTTAAATATTGAACGTAAACTCTAATAACTAATGATATTTTAAATATGAATTAATCTCAAGCACTGCAGTTGTGCCGATTTTCTATCCCATTTTGTGTAAAATCTAAAGATACCTAGATTAGGTACTAATTTATTACTCTAACTCTAATTAAATAGATTTAGATTAAAGGGTTCTTTGCTCTTTTTACTCAATAAAATGGTCCTAGATTTATAAAAGAAAAATAATGAAAAAATGATAGATTAGAACAGGAGAGAGAAGGATATGGGGAGAAAGAAGGAGAAAAGCGAAGGATAAGCAAAGGAAAAAAAAGAAGGCAAAAACTGAAAAACATTTTAAAAGCTCACAAATGAACTGCTGAGCACAAATTACCCTGAAGAGCACAAGTACCCCCTCTTCCCCTATCAGGTTGTTGATTAAAAGGAAAACAAAAATTTGAATTCAAAGCAGAAGAAATCGGGAGGAGTAGAGGAAGAAGGAGAGGAAGGATGGACGAGAAAGCAGTGACATCAGCAAGTTAGGAGATTTTTCAGCGTGTGTGAAGTTTGATTGGAAAATTAAACACACGAGGTACGGAGTTTTCAAATTTGAAAAGTAAGAAAAAAAACCTGGAGATACAGAGTTTCCACAGGTACCCTACCCGAAAATTAGGGCCTTCAGTCTCTCGATGTATGTATCACTAAAGTTAAGCGAAAGGGAGGAAAGAAAGTCCCTTATTCAGAGCATAAAGGCTAAAGAAAGAGTTTTACTTGTGTTAAGCATGAATTCCTGTCACATATCTTTCCCCACCTGTCACATATCTTTCCCCACCTTGCTAAATTTTATGAGCTGATGGACTCGAACCACCAACCTCCTAACCACTACACCACCAAGGTCGGTTGTCTCACCTTAGTCAGTTAGAATTCCTTTAGTTTTGTCTTACACTAGCACGTGGTTGTTGGAGTACGAAATTAGGGGAATTTAAAAGTATAGGAAATTCGTAGGGTTTCCCCTTTTTCCAGCTGAAGAGAGAGAGAGAGAGAAAGGAAGAAAGAAAGAAAGAAAGAGGGGATGGAGAGAGAGAGAGTCTCCTGATAAAAAAAGGAATCTAATTAAAAAAGTGAACGCTATAGCAGTTTAACGAGGGTTGAAAAATTAAACAAAGAGGGGAAATTAGAGACAGAAAGGTGGTAGAGGGAGAAATGAAAAAAAAAAGTTGAAGAAGTGTAAATACAAAATGTTCTGTGCAAAGTGTTTACTTTTAAATTGCGCTCTTGTATTTCGCTGAATACCGAAGTTGAAGAAGTGTAAATACAAAATGTTCTGTGCAAAGTGTTTACTTTTAAATTGCGCTCTTGTATCAGAAAGGAAGAGAGAGAGAGAGAGAAAAGGGGGGAGGGGAATGAGTGAGAGAGACAAAACTGAAGGGTTATAAATTAGGGTAGACGGTTATTATTATGGTAAAAAATAATATCAATGAAGAAAACTAAGCTGCATTGAATTAAGGGATTTCTTCGTGTGCGGGTAGGGAAATTATGAACAAGAAATAAATACAATCAGGGAAATTATGAACAAGAAATAAATACAATCGGGAAAATTATGAACAAGAAATAAATACAATCAGGGAAATTATGAACAAGAAATAAATGCAATCAGGGAAAATATGAACTAGAGCTAAATTCAATCCAGAGTTCTTCCCTCAATCGTTCAATTTTATTTGAAAATTCCCTTAATCCTTATTTCATTACTTTCTTATACAGATATGTACCCAGATTCAATCAGGGTCAGGGAAATGTTTTTAAAATCTCAGTCAGTGCCAGGTTTTGAACCTCAGTTCCCCTCACTACAGACCCACTGATAAAACCGCAAGCAATTATTGCATGACCAGTGAAATCAATGGTTGGGTGTGAAGGGAGAGAGAGAGAGACGGAGAAAGAAATTAAAATTTTCATTTGATAATAATCATAAGAGAATAAAGAGGGAGAGAGGGAGTTTTTGTGCCCGATAAAAAGTTCAACATTCCCTTTTCTCTCTCTCTCTCTATTCCTATCTCTCTCCCTTCCTCTTTTCTCTCTCTCTCGCTCGCTTTTCTTTTATGAAAAACTTTTCGTTTTGATGATGAAAATTCTTTTTTCCTTTTAAACTTGGAAAAAGGATAGCTTTTTTTAGCACGCCACACGAGTGTCTACTGCCCGTCAAAAGCATAAAAAATAGGAATCAAATTAAGTGGAATTTGTGTTCCACTTTTTTGACAGCTGATTCAAAACACGATATCGAACAATCGTCTGAGACGAGACGAGTCTTGGCGGATGTCAGATTTTGAAAGTTCCTTTGGAAAAAGTCTAGACTGAATGAAGTTTGGCATCAAAATTATTTCATGATTAAACTTTGTTTTAAAACGCTGTAAAAAACACATCAGCAGATATGTTGGTAGGCAGTAGGTACCCATTGGAGAAAATAACAAAATTTCAACACCTTTCAGATTTTGTACTACTAGGCTTGCCAAATATCCAAAATGTCGATTCGGGACGCGAGTCTAGACTGAATGAAGTTTGGCATGAAAATTATTTCATGATTAAACTTTGTTTTAAAACGCTGTAAAAAACACATCAGCAGATATGTTGGTAGGCAGTAGGTATCCATTGGAGAAAATAACAAAATTTCAACACCTTTCAGATTTTGTACTACTAGGCTTGCCAAATATCCAAAATGTCGATTCGGGACGCGAATCCGCGAACATAATCGCAAAATCCGCGAACAAAATCGCCAAATCTGCGAACATAATCGCGAAATCCGCGAACATAATCGCGAAACCCGCGAACAAAATCGCCAAATCACGTGGTTATAGTCAAATGATGGTAACTAAACCTAAAGTATAGGCGTACAATAATATAGAACCTCCCTAAGACTATAGAACCTTCTGGGAGGAATATAAAGGTCGTTTATTCTCCAAACTTGAATCAATTTCTGCCTGAACTCCTCAGAAGAAGACTCCAGAGTCCCATCAGGGGTTATGCCATCCTATTGCATCAAGGCTTCAGGTTTAGGCTGTATAAAAAGTACTTAAAATCCGTCTCTTGTAGAGCACTCGTAAAATAATTCCTCTAAAGAGACACAGGACTATTGGGAGAGGAGAAGCCTACATGGTATTTTATGTAAAAATATTAATGTCGTAAAAATAATGTTGGCTTTTTTTATGTTCATAATTCCGTACTTAAATTGGGTCGTTTTTCATGTACCTACGCAGTCTAAAAATGCTATCAAATAAAGAGGACTCTGTGAAGCTGAAGCTAAGTTTAAGGGCAGGATGGTAGTCAAGGTACCCGATTTGGACCACACTGGTGTAACTCCCTTAGTTTGGGCGTAAGTATTTAGAACGAGAGAGGGACATATCTATATTTTAACCTCTTATTTAGAGCATTAAAGGCAAAATAAAGGTCTTTTACCTTTTAGGACGAATGCCTGTCACATATGTACATCTTTCCCTACCTTCAAGTAGGGACCCTTGCAAAATTTTATGAGCTGATCTGGACTCGAACCACCAACCTCCTAACCACTACACCACCGAGGTCGGTTGTCTCACCTTAGTCAGTTAGAATGCCTTTAGTTTTGTCTTACACTAGCACGTGGTTGTTGGAGTACGAAATTAGGGGAATTTAAAAGTATAGGGAATTCGTAGGGTTTCCCCTTTCTCCTGCCAAAGAGCGAGAGAGCGGGAGAGAGAGAAAGAGCGAGAGAGAGAGAGAAAGGGGAGAGAGAGAGTCTCCTGATAAAAAAGGAATCTAATTAAAAAAGTGAACGCTATAGCAGTTTAACGAGGGTTGAAAAATTAAACAAAGTCACACTAAAAATTCCGTGGAGTGTGGACCAAGATATTTACATAACATATTCAATATTCATACATTAAGATAAATACTACTTCATTAGAAAACTTACTAACGAGTTCAATTTTTGAACCTTTTTTTACCTTCGTACCTCCGTCAGAGCTTTTTCGGAGTTTTGCTGACGCGATGCGATAAAATTGCTGAATTTTCGGATGATTAAGGAGCGTGATTGTGGGGGGGGGGACTTTGGAGCTTTTCAGTAAAACCTCTGCGGGAGGTCCTTATTATCTCTGATGAGGTGGGAAACCTCTAGTGGCTGAGTTTGAGGGGTTTGAGAACCTATGAAGTTGTCAAAATAGCTAGCTCTGTAGTTGCAGATGATGTTTACCTTAATCTTCAAAGAGTTCTTACTACCTACATATAAGCAATCAGTATTGGGGACTCGTCCTGATATTATGCGCCTAATTGGTGTCCAATTGCCCATTTTCCATGTTTGTTAACAATTTGGATTTTCTTTTTCCGTATCGAGTTTGTCATGGAATTTTTATAAAGTGTAGGTAGACAAAATTCAACTATCCTTTGTGGGCATCTCGTGCTCTCGCATTTTTACCTTCCTTATCCTATAGGAACGAAAGTAATGTGATAGGCTGATTTTCAAAGAGTAAGCCTCATTTTCAACATATTATCTTGTTAGGCTCCTCTTCATCTTTATTAATTCTTCTCCCTCTCTTTCGCTCGCTCTCTCTCTCTCTCTCTCCTCCTTTCCTTCTCTTTCCCTTCCACCTACTTCACCTTCAGCCTCGAGATATTCTCTCTCCTTCTTTCTTCCCCCCTCTTCCCTCGTCTTTCTCTTCTCTCTCTATCTCTCCCTTTTAACCCGTTCTCTTTCTCCTTTCAATTTATACTCTCTTCCATTCATCTCTATAAAAACTTTAATTAGTTTTTATATTATTACCTCTCCCTCTCTCCCTCCTCCCCAGTCGGGAGGGAATATTTAAATCACCTGCTCATTTTTCGTTCCACGAGTTCTCTCCGTCTCTCACTCTCTTTCCCTTTCCCCCTCTCTCTGTCTCTTTCCCCATCTCTACTTCACCAAATGGGGAGAATTTTAACGTTTGAGCTTTATTGAAATTGTAGGTAGAGGGACTTGACTATTTCAGACTGATCTTGATTGAACCCATTACAAACGTTTGATATTTTATGGCTAACTTTCGACTTCTGATCTGAATTTCTACATCATTTTGTTTGATTGTCCGCCTTTCCGCTTCCGCCTATATCTGTAAAATTCAAGGATGTAGGTGACCTGTGGAGTTTTCTAATAAAATTCTCTATGGCTACGTAGCGTAGGTAGGTAGGTAGGTATTTTTACATTTCAATAGGGACCTATTTCAATAGGGACCTTCAAAAAGCTACACAGTGATTTGTGTAGGTGTTTTCCAACAGGTGGGGGACTCGTCCTGATATTATGCGCCTAATTGGTGTCCAATTGCCCATTTTCCATGTTTGTTAACAATTTGGATTTTCTTTTTCCGTATCGAGTTTGTCATGGAATTTTTATAAAGTGTAGGTAGACAAAATTCAACTATCCTTTGTGGGCATCTCGTGCTCTCGCATTTTTACCTTCCTTATCCTATAGGAACGAAAGTAATGTGATAGGCTGATTTTCAAAGAGTAAGCCTCATTTTCAACATATTATCTTGTTAGGCTCCTCTTCATCTTTATTAATTCCTTGTCTATTCATATGCAGTGCTGGTAATTCCTTATTAGTTTCTCGTCATAATCTGTATAATTCTTGTTAATTATGTCCAAGCCAAGACTAATCCTGTTTATTCCTGCTGTTTTCTTACGTGAATATAGGATTTCAATTAGACACCTATTAGAATAATAAATTGTGGCAATTAGTATTTCCTTTCCCCATCTCTTCCCTTGTACTATTTCTTACACAACCCTGCTGGATGTTATTACACGAGAAGGAGAGAGAGGGGGGGGGGGGGAGAGGAGATATTATTGCCTGGCAATTTCCTGGATCTCCTTTATTGTCCTTTTCCTTTCATTAATTCTACTTACATATCCCTCCCTCTCTCCCTCTCTCTCTCTCTCTCTTTCTTTCTTACATTAGGTGAAATATACGTACCTTTCACCAGTTCTCACTATCTTCATTCAAACATTCAAAGGCAACCCTCATTTAATTTGCTATCTCAAGATGTCCGATTCGTTAAAATCCTCCTCCTTCTTCTTCTCCTCCTCCTCCTCCTCCTCCTCCTCCTCCTCCTCCTCCTCCTCCTCCTCCTCCTCCTCCTCCTCCTCCTCCTCCTCCTCCTCCTCCTCCTCCTCCTCCTCCTCCTCCTCCTCCTCCTCCTCCTCCTCCTCCTCCTCCTCCTCCTCCTCCTCCTCCTCCTCCTCCTCCTCCTCCTCCTCCTCCTCCTCCTCCTCCTCCTCCTCCTCCTCCTCCTCCTCCTCCTCCTCCTCCTCCTCCTCCTCCTCCTCCTCCTCCTCCTCCTCCTCCTCCTCCTCCTCCTCCTCCTCCTCCTCCTCCTTTTTCTTCTTCTTCATCATCATCTTCTCCTTCCCGAGCTCAAACAAAAATGCGTCGGCAAAACCTCCGCAAAAAAAGGAAGACAAATTTCATACTAATTATTCTTCACAACTCGTACCTACCTAGTTTTGGTTTCGGCTCACTTGAGAAGCGCATGTTAATATCTAAGCGGCTCTTTCCATCATTTCTCCGGCATGTTTGTCTAGAAGACATGACAAATGATGTTTGTTTTACGCAAGACTTTCAAGTCTGCAACAGCATGGATCATTTCAATCCGGGCTCACTGATGTCTGCCATTTTGTTACTGTTATTTGGCGGTAGTTCTTCAAAGGCCAACTCTAGCTCAGTTGGGATGTTATTGCATTTTTGATGATATTTCAGCTATGTCTTGATTTATTTTTCCTACTGGTTCAATTTGGGTTTTAGTGTTGTTGTGTTTTTGACGATATTTTTGTTCTGTCTTGACAATTTCTTCTTCAATGTGGCGCAGTTTTGTGCCAAGGTGTTTCGATTGTGACGGTTACCCCCCTTTGCAGTTCTGAGGGTTGCGTCATAATTAAAACTCGGAAAATGCCCTTCATCAAAGGGATTTTAATGTGTCTAATGAGAGTGATCTTTTGTTGCAGGTAATTGGACTTTGTGATGTCAGATATCAAATATTTCAATGCCAGTCGAATAGAAATTAAGTCGTCAATTTAGGTGAGTCAAAAAATCGAACTGTTCTGCTCAAGAAAAGCCTCCGGTAAATTTGATGCATTAAGAAAGAATGTACAGATGCATCAAGAACTTAATAAATTATATTATCTATATTCCAGTGAAATACAAACTCACTCACATGGAGTTTCGAAATCCCAAGGTCGCTGGATTGCTTTCCATGTTATTCCCAATTAAATGCAATAATTTGAGCCGGAGCTCGGAGCCAAGTTGAGGCTCGTTCCAATATTGTGCGCCTAATTGGTGTCCAATTGCCCATTTTCCATGTTTGTTAACAATTTGGATTTTCATTTTCCGTATCGAGTTTGTCATGGAATTTTTATAAAGTGTAGGTAGACAAATTTCAACTATCCTTTGTGGGCATCTTGTGCTCCCGCATTTTTACCTTCCTTATCCTATAGGAAGGAAAGTAATGTGATAGGCTGATTTTCAAAGAGTAAGCCTCATTTTCAACATATTATCTTGTTAGGCTCCTCTTCATCTTTATTAATTCCTTGTCTATTCATATGCAGTGCTGGTAATTCCTTATTAGTTTCTCGTCATAATCTGTATAATTCTTGTTAATTATGTCCAAGCCAAGACTAATCCTGTGTATTCCTGCTGTTTTCTTACGGGAATATAGGATTTCAATCAGACACCTATTAGAATAATACATTGTGGCAATTAGTATTTCCTTTCCCCATCTCTTCCCTTGTACTATTTCTTACACAACCCTGCTGGATGTTATTACACGAGAGAGAGTTATTCCTGCTGTTTTCTTACGTGAATATAGGATTTCAATTAGACACCTATTAGAATAATAAATTGTGGCAATTAGTATTTCCTTTCCCCATCTCTTCCCTTGTACTATTTCTTACACAACCCTGCTGGATGTTATTACACGAGAGAGAGAGAGAGAGAGAGAGAGGGAGAGGGAGGGAGAGAGGAGATATTATTGCCTGGCAATTTCCTGGATCTCCTTTATTGTCCTTTTCCTTTCATTAATTGTACCTACATCTCTCTCTCTCTCTCTCTCTCTCTCTCTCTCTCTCTCTCTCTCTCTCTCTCTCTCTTTTCCTTTCATTAATTCTACTTACATATCCCTCCCTCTCTCCCTCTCTCTCTCTCTCTCTTTCTTTCTTACATTAGGTGAAATATACGTACCTTTCACCAGTTCTCACTATCTTCATTCAAACATTCAAAGGCAACCCTCATTTAATTTGCTATCTCAAGATGTCCGATTCGTTAAAATCCTCCTCCTTCTTCTTCTCCTCCTCCTCCTCCTCCTCCTCCTCCTCCTCCTCCTTTTTCTTCTTCTTCATCATCATCTTCTCCTCCTCCTCCTCCTCCTCCTCCTCCTCCTCCTCCTCCTCCTCCTCCTCCTCCTCCTCCTCCTCCTCCTCCTCCTCCTCCTCCTCCTCCTCCTCCTCCTCCTCCTCCTCCTCCTCCTCCTCCTCCTCCTCCTCCTCCTCCTCCTCCTCCTCCTCCTCCTCCTCCTCCTCCTCCTCCTCCTCCTCCTCCTCCTCCTCCTCCTCCTCCTCCTCCTCCTCCTCCTCCTCCTCCTCCTTTTTCTTCTTCTTCATCATCATCTTCTCCTTCCCGAGCTCAAACAAAAATGCGTCGGCAAAACCTCCGCAAAAAAAGGAAGACAAATTTCATACTAATTATTCTTCACAACTCGTACCTACCTAGTTTTGGTTTCGGCTCACTTGAGAAGCGCATGTTAATATCTAAGCGGCTCTTTCCATCATTTCTCCGGCATGTTTGTCTAGAAGACATGACAAATGATGTTTGTTTTACGCAAGACTTTCAAGTCTGCAACAGCATGGATCATTTCAATCCGGGCTCACTGATGTCTGCCATTTTGTTACTGTTATTTGGCGGTAGTTCTTCAAAGGCCAACTCTAGCTCAGTTGGGATGTTATTGCATTTTTGATGATATTTCAGCTATGTCTTGATTTATTTTTCCTACTGGTTCAATTTGGGTTTTAGTGTTGTTGTGTTTTTGACGATATTTTTGTTCTGTCTTGACGATTTCTTCTTCAATGTGGCGCAGTTTTGTGCCAAGGTGTTTCGATTGTGACGGTTACCCCCTTTGCAGTTCTGAGGGTTGCGTCATAATTAAAACTCGGAAAATGCCCTTCATCAAAGGGATTTTAATGTGTCTAATGAGAGTGAGAGAGAGAGAGCTCTTGCTCTCCATTTTTCACTTTAGACGGAGCATTTTGTTCTGTCAGAATTTTGTCTTCATGTAGGATATTGCTGTCTTGTGGACTTTCATATTCTAATCATCTTATGAGTCAATTCCAAAATCAGAAGGTGGGGAAAATCGGAACTGAAAATGGGCAAATTTCAAAGAAATCACTTCGGTATCAATACCGATCCCCAAAGACCAGCACTGTTTCTCATATTAACCATTGCTTTGTGATGTTTAATAAGCAATGTTTATCAATATGGTTGAAGACCATTATTTTTAGCATTTTACTATTTATTATAGATTCTAAAATTTCTAATTTCTGGTGTAAGATTTTTATTCGTTTTTTCTTACAGTTTGTTGTTAACTACGCTATAACTCGTCTCCACAACTACCAACACTCGTTTTCTCGTGAAAGCAGTGTGATGTCACCGTTTTAATTATGCGTGTATTGTTTTGTTCACCCACAATGAATTTTTACGATGCTCTCCCCCGTTCCCGCATGAACACCCTCTTGTAAGGAGCCTTGATTACAAATTACAAACTTGTATCCCGAGCTGGGGTCCCAACTACACGACCATCAGCTTCAATATCCCAACCCCAACCCCCTCCTTTCTCAGCTCTCTTCCATGTGTTTCATCAATGTTATTTATGTCTCTGTGTAGACCAGCAGTCTTACGTTTATTTCCGGGTTCCTGACAAATTACGGAATTGGATTTAAATTTCGGGAACCCTCCCCGTGGTCAATAGTGTTTCGGAGAATTTCCTGTCGTAATTTGTTAATCGATTCTATTCAGTTACGCCTTGGTTTAACCCCCTCCTTTCTCAGATCTCTTCCATGTGTTTTATCAATGTTATTTATGTCTCCGTGTAGACCAGCAGTCTTACGTTTATTTCCGGGTTCCTGACAAATTACGGAATTGGATTTGAAATTCGGGAACCCTCCCCGTGGTCAATAGTGTTTCGGAGAATTTCCTGTCGTAATTTGTTAATCGATTCTATTCAGTTACGCCTTGGTTTTTCTCAGATTCTCTTTTGAATGACCAGGGATTGACGTGGGAATTTTGAGAGGCTAGTTAGTTAGTTTCTTACTACAAAGATTTTGTGATTCGATTTGCCTTTGATTGATGCATAGAGGTGGGTGTATTCAGCGAACGCTATCTTCATATGAGGCTTGATGCCTTGACCGGCTT
Source organism: Diaphorina citri (assembly GCF_000475195.1). Lineage (NCBI taxonomy): Eukaryota > Metazoa > Arthropoda > Insecta > Hemiptera > Psyllidae > Diaphorina > Diaphorina citri. The sequence continues at coordinate 179,387 of NW_007377743.1, forward strand.
TCCCGCATTACAGCATTTATGTTGGAGGTTGTAGGTTTTAAGTTCACCTTTTGCACATCCACGGGTTTTTTGCCTGCAAAAATATTACAGTGTTTTGCAATTAAAACATATCCATTAGGTGGAACATTGCTGTATGCATGGATATCAGAGAGGAGTTTGCAGCCAAGATTTCATTAGGCGTGTGTATATTTACATATGTAGGCACTTAAAACATATGTACATAAGTTTATGTTGGATTTCACCAATATGTATTCAGTCATTAGAACCCCTGTTAAGCTAACAGTTAAGTTCCATTTAATTTGTAGATATTGACTTAACAGGGCTGTTAAGCTAACGGGGCTGTTTGAGGCTGGAAAGAAGGTTGCTGAAATCCACCATTAAAATCTTAACTTTAACTGTCATTACAAGACTAAAATAAATTTACTTTTATCGTAGCACAATATCCTGCATTCAGTCATGCTCAAGTGTGCCTGTCCTGCAGTAATCTGCGCTGCGGGGAACTGGCATCGCTAAACAACAACGCCTGTACGAGTACATCTGGATACCACTCTGACTTCAGATTTTGCCAATAGAGGAATGGGTATGATATCAATGGAATCAACCGCTCTTGATTCCGCCCCTGTCAGAACGCCCGTTAATGAGTCCCTGTTGTTTAATTTAAAACAAGGAGTTTCCCCTGTCCAATGCAGTTCCCATTGGACGAGATTCAAGCCAGACAGAGGGTCTCCTAACAATCACGGTGGAGGTACTATCAGAAAACAGCTCATCCCAGTTGATCCCAGTGACTGCATTGTATATAAACCGTGAGCTAAATTGAAAGAAAAAGCATTCCAAAATGACAACAAAGATTTCAATTCTCTGAAGATAGTGTAGTAAATCTATCGTGATTAAAAAAATATTTTGCTGTTGCTCTTACAAAATATTTCAGTCAGTCACCATCGTCATTAGAACCAGGGGAAAAAAAAGTAAAAAAAGGTGAGAGTGTATGAATATAATAACTTCACACTTCAATAATGTATTTAATTTTCCAAATGAAATCAGCAGTAGGAAATATTAAAATCATAAAAACATTAGCTAATTAAACAAATGGAATAAACTTGTAAATGCACATGGCCCTTTCACTTCAAGCCTCGGCCTCGGTCAAGATAGCTGCTGTAATCCAAGTGTAAAATACTTCTTCATAACTTATAGGCTCGCATACCTCCCATGGTACAAAAGTTGGAAGGGCATTTACTGTATTTAAGGTGTTATTCTGAATTACCATGCTTGCACTCTCTACTGAACTGCCAGGTCTTGCTAAAGTATGTGAAGGACAGTTACTTTCATACCATTAAGAAGCCAATGAAAATCATTCTGCCATAATTTAGATTTTTCAGTACTACAAGAACATCAAGAAAATATCGCGTCCTTTCAGACCTTCCCAAGCGACCTGAAGGATCGAAAGGGAGGATTATGTGTGATGGGACTTATCAGTTTTAATTAAATTGTGCATTAGATATTCTATAAATAAAAAAGATAATACTAAAACCAAACTGAAAGTATCAAGTTTGGGTTTCCAATTTCCAAGTAGGTGTCCGGCTAAAACTTTACCGTTAAATCAGTCTTATCACTATGAGTACAAAAGATAACACGCCTGCCAGTTAGAATTAGGTTGTAGGTTTTAAGTTCACCTTTTGCACATCCACGGGTTTTTTGCCTGAAAAAATATTACAGTGTTTTGCAATTAAAACATATCCATTAGGTGGAACATTGCTGTATGTATGGATATCAGAGAGGAGTTTGCAGCCAAGATTTCATTAGGCGTGTGTATATTTACATATGTAGGCACTTAAAACATATGTACATAAGTATGTAGGCACTTAATGATCTAATCACTAATGTATTTCGTACTCTACTACCTATACTCCTCGTCAAACTATGCCTTAAGGAAAAACCAATAATCTTCTGCACTACAAAGACAAAGGATTCGCTATATCTAGATACAGTTTTCTTCAAACAATTAGTCTTTGATGGAGATGACATAAATCCCATGTATGTCCAATATAAACTAATCATTTCCCTTCTTGCACTTTCAAATCCAAGCTTATATGTACCTATACTCCTCGTCAAACTATGCCCTAAGGAAAAACCACTAATCTTCTGCACTACAAAGACAAAGGATACGCTATATCTAGAATCTAGATACAGTTTTCTTCAAACAATTAGTCTTTGATGGAGATGACATAAATCCCATGTATGTCCAATATAAACTAATCATTTCCCTTGTCTATTTTACCACCTAATATAGGACAATATTATTAGTGGAGATGACAAAACTCTTTTGGTATATTCCACGGTTGTTTGGTATATTCCTCTTTTGGTATTTGTTCTTTGCTCTTGTGACTTTCAAGTTGATTTACCTGATAATCATTTCTGTAATTCCTTTTGTTTCAGGTAATTTGACTTTGTGATGTCAGATATCAAATTCTATAATGCCAGTCGAATAGAAATTAAGTGGTCAATTTAGGTGAGTCAAAAAATCGAACTGTTCTGCTCAAGAAAAGCCTCCGGTAAATTTGAGGCATTAAGAAAGAATGTACAGATGCATCAAGAACTTAATAAATTATATTATCTATATTCCAGTGAAATACAAACTCACTCATGGAGTTGAATTTCATGAATGATGGTAATATGATTACTGAATATAGTAAAACATCAATACCGGTACATACAGAATACTCAATGCCCGTAGTCCTGGCGTATAAAATCTCCCTCTCCCTTAATTATTGCATGAACTGGTTTCTATTGAAGGGTGGAGGTATTGGTCATGCCATATGGAAACACCGTGTCACATACTCCGAGCTATTGGTTTGGACAGGGTGCGCTGGAATCCAGATGGGACAAAATCTCCACTGCACCTCGAAACTTTCTGTTTCTCCAAGTTTCTGTTAGTCGATGAAATAAATGAAGGGGTTTGTGCTTTGTGTCAATGGATGATAATTGATGTTCTGACTAGAGTTTTGACTCAAAAGTCCTGACGTTTGTTATTGACAGCAACTCCAACCATTTACTACTTACTCCAGCGCGCAGCGCAGCAGTTGGTGTGAGCCAAGTGCTCTAAGACTCCCCATTCCCCAAATCCATTTTCCAATGGCCTAAAATCCACTTCAAGTATTCCACATTTCCGTTTTCCACATCTAATATAATACAAAATCCACCCCGAGTACCCTGTACATCTTCGGTCGCCGCGTAAATCACAATTCGTCCTGGACAATTGACTTTGCCACGGTTTATATGATTATCAATTTTATACTGACTGATTCTAGGTGTATCAACACAAAATCTGCATTCTTTGTGCACGAAATGACTAATATTAAATTCAGTATTTCAAATTCCTGTGACGTAATACCCAAACATATCAGTACTAATCAAATCTCAAGCTGCGATCAAGCAAATTATATGACTGAATTTATAATTTTTAAATCATATGACTGTTTTGTTTACTGGTAAATTTTGTCATTTCTTTCCAGGTATGATCCTGCGCAAGTGCGTGAAACATCTTTCTCTTTTCTTGCCTATTTGATGTTATACTCCTTCAATCGTTTATTTTCAGTAAATTCCTTTGAAATAGATATTTTCGTAGAATGTCCTAACTTGTAGACGTGAATCATTTGATAACAATTAGATTAATATTACATAATTTATAGTATAATATCAACAAGTACAGATATATCGTATGTACCTATAACCTTTGTGTTCAAGTACCTACTTATATTCTTATAATAATTCATGACGTGTTCTATTCATGATAATCATCGCAATGAATTATTATGACGCTATATTTATTGTAAACCCGGTATTTATTGTCCATAGACTCAACATTCTCCAGTCTTCTTTGCCTACAAAAACAAAACTGACTGTCCGCCATATTTTTTTCTTCATTCTTGTCTTTGCCATAATATTTCATGTGCAAAATAAGAAGATTCTTATCAGTAAAAGAAGAATTCAGGACTGTGTGCAATTCAAAGAATATTTTAATATTTTTTCTTCTTTATATCTCTTAGTCAAAGTTCTGAAGCTCCCAGTGGCGACTAGCAATAGGGTGTGTGAAATCAGTCTATCAGAAAACAGCTCATCCCAGTTGATCCCAGTGACTGCATTGTATATAAACCGTGAGCTAAATTGAAAGAAAAAGCATTCCAAAATGACAACAAAGATTTCAATTCTCTGAAGATAGTGTAGTAAATCTATCGTGATTAAAAAAATATTTTGCTGTTGCTCTTACAAAATATTTCAGAGTCCTCTACTGATTCAACTATTCATCATTGGCGTTTAAGTTTAAACCTATGTATTTGTTAAACCAGTCTAAAAATTATACAGCACTTTAGTATCATCAGCATTCAGCAGTTATGTATAAGACCTTAGCGTCATGACCTTAAACCTCGGAATATTTCCTTTTAAGACAAATTTTTATATGAATTGCTGCTGATGTTCGCAGCATTGAGTTGAAAATTGTTCATATGTTCACATTGGTCAATGATAAATTATTTTTTTTTCACTATGTTGGTCACATGGTCAATAATATCTTGGTAAAATTCTCACTTGGAATCTTCTTCTTGTCCTCAATTGTGAAATATTGTGACTTGTTGTTCTTCCAGTTCTTCAATGAAAGATTTTGTACTTTTTGAGCTGATATCAGACTAATTGTTCTAGTCGCTTAAAATCTGAGTTTCTTAGGACCAACAAAAGGTGGCATTTACCTAAAGAAGGGGACTGGAAAGGCCTGTGCTGGACAGAGGAGTGAGAAACCTTGCTTTTCCGAGGAGTGCTTTTTGATGAGCGAACTTTCTTCTGAAATTTTCGGCTTCATAGCGCCCACGGGTTCTGAGAGGGAAAAATTGAAAGAAACGAAGAAGGGAGAGAATTTTTAAGATATTCTTTGCAGATGTTGGGAATTTCTCATTTTTCGAAGGTTTCACCAACCATTTTTCAAGATTCGTTGAAAATTTCAAAGGTTCTTCAAGAGTACTTCTTATGTATCGTGAGGAACACTACGCTAATGGTGAGTTGTCAGTTGAAATTACCGAAAGAAGGGAACGGGGAACGCCTGTGCTGGACAGAGTAGAGCTAAGCCTTTGCCTTGGCCGATGCTTTCTTTGATTAGAGAATCCTTGACGGAAAATTTGGGCTTCATAGCGCCAACTGGTTCTAGAAAGGGGGAAGAAGACAGATTTCAGGATGATCCGAGCGAAGAGCTACCTGGGGTTTTGGGGGAAACTGTGGGTTTTGGAGTTTGAGCTTCAGTTGGAATGTGCTCAAATCGCGTTAAAGGCGGAATTCAATTACCTGTGACTGAGGATGAAATATTTCCTCAAGAGTTATACATGTTTGGAGGTTGAGGGCTAAACATTTGAAGGTTCGAGCTTACATATTTGGAGGTTAAATTACCTGAAGAATGGGACAGGGAACGCCTGCGCGGGACAGAGAAGGGCCAGGCTGTTTTGCGGTAAAGGCGGAATTCAATCACCTGTGACTGAGGATGAAATATTTCCTCAAGAGTTAAACATGTCTGGAGGTTGAGGGCTAAACATTTGAAGGTTCGAGATTACATATTTGGAGTTTGGAGATTACATATTTGGAAGTTAAATTACCTGAAGAATGGGACAGGGAACGCCTGCGCGGGACAGAGAAGGGCCAGGCTGTTTTGCTCTTTGGAAAATTCGCGAATGAAAGAGTCTTTGATTGAAATTTTCGGTTTCATCGCTCCGACGGGCTCTACAAAACAAAACGACAGTCATACCTGGGTCAGAAGCTTCCATGGAATTCTTACTTTGATCTACTACCGCACTTTTGCAGCTGTTTCACAGCTTTTAAATTAAAGGATATTTCTCAGCTATGAGTGGGATTGAGTGGGGGCTAAAATGGGGCACACACCACACACCTGAAAAAGGGCACTGGAAATGCTTGGGCCGGACAAAGCAGAACCAAACTTTCCTTCAGACGGGCATTGAAACTTCGCGAAAAATTCGTACTTTGATCTACTACCGCACTTTTGCAGCTGTTTCACAGCTTTTAAATTAAAGGATATTTCTCAGCTATGAGTGAGGGCTAAAATGGGGCACACACCTGAAAAAGGGCACTGGAAAGGCTTGGGCCGGACAAAGCAGAACCAAACTTTCCTTCAGACGGGCATTGAAACTTCGTGAATTGTCGATGGTTGGGAATTTTGGCCTGGTTGCACCAACAGGTTCTGGCAAAGAGAAAACAGAACGTTGTCTTCTGATTGGTGGAAATTCAGAGTGTGGCGTAAGCTTTCATTACCAGTTTATGGTTAAAACTTACATATTTGTTTTTTTTTTTTGTCTCAAATTCAGAACCATTATGTTAAATTAAAAACCTGAATCCATTTCCAAATTAATATCAATTAATCTGTGTGTGATTTTTCAAAAATGTCAAATTGGACATAAAATTTGATTTACACCAAACCATTCCCAATGACATTCTACACCAGATTCAATGCTAAGTTGGTGACCTGGAATTTAATATTCGAAGATGTGTGTCGAATTTGGGACTTGATATCTGATATCTTTTCATCTGACGTTTCCTATGTCAAGGTGACACTAAGCTGTAAAGTGCATACCAGATGGATTTTATTTATTTTATTGATGTCTACTTATGTATAAACAGAATCGAGTTAATATCTAATGACAATATAGCTAATGCCACTAATGCAAAAATCTAAAAAGCATGTAGGTATTATTAAAGATCTAAATAAATGAAAAAATAATTGGAACTATTCGAACTGAACTAGTGTTAAAAGGAAGAATTGAGCAGATTCAAGGAAAGACTACAAGTTGAAATTGATGAAACGTGTGACCAATTGAAAAAGTCAATTATCCACATCTTGTTTACCAAACGCGGATTACAGGAGATGAAGATGTAGTCATATGTTGACCAGTAGCTACTCAACAGTAGAAAATCATTCACACGAGTTGCCTGAAAAGTAATTTCCATCATTCAATGGAATTTTTCAATTTTCTTCAGACACAAAAGAAAATCAACACCAATCAATGGAAAACTATTTCAAGAAAATTGGAAAAAAAATACGCCGCAAAGAGATTCTTAGACAGAGAAGACCTTGAAAAAAAAAAACTGTAGAAAAAATATCAAATCACCAAATAACTAGAGGTTTTTATTCATCGTCATGATAGGCATGTTGATGATAACGGACGGGAGTCAGTTACCCCAGGCCCAGGTGTTGCATGTGTGAGAATACGCCGCAAAGAGATTCTTAGACAGAGAAGACCTTGAAAAAAAAACTGTAGAAAAAATATCAAATCACCAAATAACAAGAGGTTTTTATTCATCGTCATGATAGGCATGTTGATGATAACGGACGGGAGTCAGTTACCCCAGGCCCAGGTGTTGCATGTGTGAGATAGTAACTGATGCCAAAGCTATTGTTGTCCAAGATCTTAGCATACATGCCGCTCCTCATATGACGAGCTTGGAGTCAGGCAGTCTAGGAGTAACTGATGCCAAAGCTATTGTTGTCCAAGATCTTAGCATACATGCCGCTCCTCATATGACGAGCTTGGAGTCAGGCAGTCTAGGAATTACACGCTCAGGAAGCCTCTCAGCAGAGATAACACATCTTGAAGCGTGAAGAGATATATATATGAAGGATACAATACATGGTATTGAAGTGGCTGGAAATAGTATAATGACGTGTGAGTAATGCAATGTGTGGCACTGTGGCTGTCTGCTTGTGAGGTATCTAATGGGGGAAGATTAGAAATGAATGAAGAACTTGGGGACAATAATTAACATTTTCGTCGAGAGAGCCGAGAGACTAATGATATTTTAAATATGAATTAATCTCAAGCACTGCAGTCGTGCCGAATTTCTATCCCATTTTGTGTAAAAGCTAGACAGACATACATACTTAGATTACTAATTACTCCAGCTCTAATTAGATAGGTTTAGATCGAACGGGTTCTTCGCTATTTTCACTTAACAAAATGGTCCTAGATTTTGTAAAAGAAAAATGATAGATTAGAACAGAAGAGAGAGGGAAGTGGGGATGAAGAGAAGGAGAAAAGGATAAGCAAAGGAAAAAATGAAGGCAAAAACTGAAAACATTTTAAAAGCTCACAAATGAACTGCTGAGCACAAATTGCCCTGAAGAGCACAAGTATCCCCTCTTCCCCTATCAGGTTGTTGATTAAAAGGAAAACAAAAATTTGAATTCAAAGCAGAAGAAATTGGGAGGAGTAGAGGAAGAAGGAGAGGAAGGATGGACGAGAAAGCAGTGACATCAGCAAGTTAGGAGATTTTTCATCGTGTGTGAAGTTTGATTGGAAAATTAAACACACGAGGTACGGAGTTTTCAAATTTGAAAAGTAAGAAAAAAAAACCTGGAGATACCGAGTTTCCACAGGTACCCTACCCGAAAATTAGGGCCTTCAGTCTCTCGATGTATGTATCACTAAAGTTAAGCGAAAGGGAGGAAAGAACATGGAGTTGAATTTCATGAATGATGGTAATATGATTACTGAATATAGTAAAACATCAATACTGGTACATACAGAATACTCAATGCCCGTAGTCCTGGCGTATAAAATCTCCCTCTCCCTTAATTATTGCATGAACTGGTTTCTATTGAAGCGTCTGTTCTTTTCGCCAATTATAGATACCGTGTTCCCTCCATAATTATGTTGTACCCCCATCTCCCCCTTTTGCCTCCCCTCTATGCACCCCTCCGTCCCACTATTTCTCCCTTTGTGACGACTTTCCCTCCACAACTCTCCTCAGACTACCTACCTATATGTCTCTAGGTCCCCGGGCCGTGACATATACGAGTATCACCTATGTCACCTTTTCGTGACATATATCGCCATAATAACCTGATATTAATAATTAATTAATGACTATTATTACTACTTTTATTATAATTAGGATCCATAGTAGTCATCAAGTCATCATGAAACGAGAGAAAAACGTTCGACCAAAGATTTTTTTTAATTACAAAGGCTGCTGCCAGGTTGCCATTTAATTATCAAGACTGCTGGCGGAGTTGCCAGAGTATCCTGAATCCCCTATAGGGTGGTACATACGAGGACGAACACGTGGATAAAGTAATAAATGTACAGGCTGGCTCAGAATTACAAACAGGGCCAGATGATTGCTAGTTCTATTTATTAAATCAAAAAGTTTTTTTTTTTTTTTTTTTGAGATACGAGTACCTATTTCCACATTTTCCACCCTGGAAGCTATTTTATTTTTCTAGCATTAAAAAATGTTCCTCTCAAAACTTTTTAGAACAACTTAAAGCTTTTTAAGAAGGAAAAAATGTCTGTTATTGAATTCCGGGGGACCTTTCGTGCACATGGAAAATTACTCAAATGATTCGACACATATCTTCGAATATTAAATTCCAGGTCACCAACTTAGCATTGAATCTGGTGTAGAATGTCATTGGGAATGGTTTGATGCAAATCAGAAATTTTATGTCCAATATATGTATGACATTTTTGAAAAATCACACACAGATTAATTGATATTAATTTGGAAATGTATTCAGGTTTTTAATTTAACATAATGGTTCTGAATTTGAGATGTGAAATACGGCAATAGGAATTAATGACCCATGTAGATTGTAGGTAGAGGAACTTTGTCCTTCATCGTGTTCTGGAAGCAATATTAAAGTTCGGTTGTTTGAAAGCAATACCTACATGTTAAAGTTTGGTTAGACAAATCACAAAGTTTATGAAAATATTTCATAACTTTTATGTATGGTCCTACCTACATTATAGTTAATCATGTACCTACAAGGTTTTGATGTAGATTTCCAAATCAAATTCTACAATTTTATTAAAAATCGCGTTGTAATTTTTTGAATTTTGAGTGACCAAGTGCTGAAGTGGTGGATTATGTCATCATAGACACAATCCATGAAAATACTACGGGGCATACTACGGGATGGGCATGCTACGACACAGACCACAAGCGTCCAATGTAGCAGTTGTTTCATCGCTACGAAATAAAAACGGCGGTGAAACACAGACACAATCATCAATTTTTACATTACTATATCGGTAAGTTACCGACGGTAACTTTTCGAATCGAAATCGATCAGATCCTAGCATTCACGATTTACATAAATCTAGTACCGGGTGATGATCAAACCCGATGTTAACGGAAATGTACTTTTTCTGTGTGTGCTAATAACTTCCAAACAGGACGTAAGGCAGGTTCTATAATAAATGACACAATCATCAATTTTTACATTACTATTTCGGTAAGTTACCGACGGTAACTTTTCGAATCTAAATCGATCAGATCCTAGCATTCACGATTTACATAAATCTAGTACCGGGTAATGATCAAACCCGATGTTAACGGAAATGTACTTTTTCTGTGTGTGCTAATAACTTCCAAACAGGACGTAAGGCAGGTTCTATAATAAATAGGTTGACATCCTGCTTTCATCCTGGGGCTATGAACTCCCTGGTTTATTCTAATTAAATGGGTTACCATTTCAGCAGGAGGCATGAGGCCCTCGTTAATCTGGTCCGGTGCTTTCACCGATTAATGTGGTGGACCGGTGTGCCAGACCAATAGAGGGAACTTTGCACCAGAAATCCGGTGCACCATCACGCCAACCTGTAATAATAGAATTGATGAAAGCACTGGGTGTTTCAGAATGTTGAATTGTGTGTTTAGAATACAGGATCACCTATTGGGAAGTACCTATTATTTAAAGTTTAAAGATGGATTACTCTAAAGTTTCATAAGGCATGAACCTGTCATTCAATCTGTTTTGAATCCATTATGTTATAGCGAGAAGCAATATTTGTAGATATCCAAGTTCTCGGTTAGGTTTGTCAGTTACTTCCAATAAATCTGAGAATTCTGAGAAAAAAAAAAAAAAAAAAAAAAAATTTGGGAAAGGGGAGGGTGAAACTCTTCAGCGGATCTTCTCTCTTAAAAAAAAAAAAAAAATGGGTTTAATATGTTTAAATTGGTTACATTTCTGAGTAAGGTGAGGCTGATACTCTTCAGCGAATCTTCTCTCTTTTGGTCTACATTTGCGTTTATTAAACTTGTGCTATGTCACTCTACATCATCACTATCACTACACAGTAGAAAATTTTGTTCCAACACACCTACATACTAGTATTTCATACCTGTACCACTATTGCACCGTAGGTATATGATTATCAATTTTATACTGACTGATTCTAGGTGTATCAACACAAAATCTGCATTCTTTGTGCACGAAATGACTAATATTAAATTCAGTATTTCAAATTCCTGTGACGTAATACCCAAACATATCAGTACTAATCAAATCTCAAGCTGCGATCAAGCAAATTATATGACTGAATTTATAATTTTTAAATCATATGACTGTTTTGTTTACTGGTAAATTTTGTCATTTCTTTCCAGGTATGATCCTGCGCAAGTGCGTGAAACATCTTTCTCTTTTCTTGCCTATTTGATGTTATACTCCTTCAATCGTTTATTTTCAGTAAATTCCTTTGAAATAGATATTTTCCGTAGAATGTCCTAACTTGTAGACGTGAATCATTTGATAACAATTAGATTAATATTACATAATTTATAGTATAATATCAACAAGTACAGATATATCGTATGTACCTATAACCTTTGTGTTCAAGTACCTACTTATATTCTTATAATAATTCATGACGTGTTCTATTCATGATAATCATCGCAATGAATTATTATGACGCTATATTTATTGTAAACCCGGTATTTATTGTCCATAGACTCAACATTCTCCAGTCTTCTTTGCCTACAAAAACAAAACTGACTGTCCGCCATATTTTTTTCTTCATTCTTGTCTTTGCCATAATATTTCATGTGCAAAATAAGAAGATTCTTATCAGTAAAAGAAGAATTCAGGACTGTGTGCAATTCAAAGAATATTTTAATATTTTTTCTTCTTTATATCTCTTAGTCAAAGTTCTGAAGCTCCCAGTGGCGACTAGCAATAGGGTGTGTGAAATCAGTTTATCAGAAAACAGCTCATCCCAGTTGATCCCAGTGACTGCATTGTATATAAACTGTGAGCTAAATTGAAAGAAAAAGCATTCCAAAATGAAAACAAAGATTTCAATTCTCTGAAGATAGTGTAGTAAATCTATCGTGATTAAAAAAATATTTTGCTGTTGCTCTTACAAAATATTTCAGAGTCCTCTACTGATTCAACTATTCATCATTGGCGTTTAAGTTTAAACCTATGTATTTGTTAAACCAGTCTAAAAATTATACAGCACTTTAGTATCATCAGCATTCAGCAGTTATGTATAAGACCTTAGCGTCATGACCTTAAACCTCGGAATATTTCCTTTTAAGACAAATTTTTATATGAATTGCTGCTGATGTTCGCAGCATTGAGTTGAAAATTGTTCATATGTTCACATTGGAAACTTCCTTTTTCTTCTCTTTGTTCGAATGATGAATTATTTTCTCACACCAGGTCTGCCGGAGTACCCAGAATTATCAGCTCTGGAGGCCTCTCGTAGACGGCTTGTCTCCAGATAGAATACTGGTTGAGTCTTTCATGTGGAGGTTTGAAAGAACACAATGAAATAATGAATTTATTCAGAGTGGGTATTCAGTCTTGTAAGTGAGCTTGTTCAATTTGATATTTCGTGTTGAATTTTCTTCTACTTCCGCATGCCTTTGCCGATGGAACCAGTGGGTGTTTAGCTTTTTACTTTCTATTAGAATTAGAAATGACTTCATTGATCGTTAACCGCTCAACTTCTCTTGAGGACCAAGCAATCCTGCATTCTGACATTCCTGTAAATACTGAGATATTAAATGATGAATTGGGAACGAGAGGTAGAACGCTAAATTGGAAAACTCATTTTAGCCTCGTCTCGTCTGGGAAAACCTTCACGATAATGTATTCATTTATAGAAGAGTTGTTTACACAAGTACTCGCCGTTTAATATGAAACAAATAAACAATAATATAAATTACTTAGTATACTTTTTTTTAATTAAAAAGAACCTTTAGAATTAGAAATGACTTCATTGATCGTTAACCGCTTAACTTCTCTTGAGGACCAAGCAATCCTGCATTCTGACATTCCTGTAAATACTGAGATATTAAATGATGAATTGGGAACGAGAGGTAGGACGCTAAATTGGAAAACTCATTTTAGCCTCGTCTCGTCTGGGAAAACCTTCACGATAATGTATTCATTTAGAAGAGCTGTTTACACAAGTACTCGCCGTTTAATATGAAACAAATAAACAATAATATAAATTACTTAGTATACTTTTTTTTTAATTAAAAAGAACCTTTTCCTAATATTTACTTTGAATTAATTGAAAATGCTATAAAAAATCATCGAGTGGAGTTCTTTTTAAAAAGAACCTTTTCCTAATATTTACTTTGAATTAATTGAAAATGCTATAAAAAATCATCGAGTGGAGTTCTTTTTTTTTTCGCATATTATTATTTTTCTACGTTATGTTGCTATGGAAAACCGAGATAGGTAACCTAGCTGTTTCTTCTAGATAGGTTGCGCATATTATTATTATTTTTCTACGTTATGTTGCTATGGAAAACCGAGATAGGTAACCTAGCTGTTTCTTCTAGATAGGTATACGTATTTGTAATGCTGAAACATTAACTTCTTCAACTCTTCAGTATGATGTTAGGTATGGTAGTTATGTTGAACTTTACTTTTGAAAATGGTTTAGGTACTCTTGTGACTCTTGGCTGTCTCTCGGCTGTCTCGACGAAAATGTTAATTATTGTCCCCAAGTTCTTCATTCATTTCTAATCTTCCCCCATTAGATACCTCACAAGCAGTCAGCCACAGTGCCACACATTGCATTACTCACACGTCATTATACTATTTCCAGCCACTTCAATACCATGTATTGTATCCTTCATATATATATATAAATAAATAAATAAATAAAAATAATCTCTTTTCTTTACTTTTTGAAATCCAATTAAAAAATAAATGTTGAGTTAATGAAGTCTTATTAAAATACAAAATACCTAGGAATCCAATAATAAACGAACTAATGAGCACGTAATATATGTTGTGCTCTCTCTCTCTCTCTCTCTTAACTTTGTGCTCCATCCTTGTCAGCTTCCATCTTCTGGCTTGTTAAAAACACCAACATCAACACGAAAATATATAGGTACATGCTCAGAAAATATTGTCCCCTGCAGAACGGCAGCTATTATGTCACTCTTGGACGTTGCTTATAAAGCGTGAACGTACGAAAATTAAATTGGACTGAGAAGGCAAAAGACTACCACCATTTACCTGGATTCTGTGTGGAAAACGACCGTCACAAATTGGCCGTTCTCAAAATTGATCTCATTTTTTGAGACGGCTCGGCTGGATAAACTAGATATAAATGAGGCAGTCTTTAGATTACAAGTCCGAGAACCAAGCACTTGTGAAGATAAACCCCATATTGAAGAAACAGTATGACGTTGTTGGACATTTACACAGTATGACAATGAGTCAAATATTCTTTTCCATACCTCATGAGCATGGTGTACAATTGTACATGTGTACAGGTGGATTGGACTTTTATTCTATCGAGCAGAGACAGGTAGTCTCTCTTTCAACTTTTCCAGTTTTTTACACTATGACAAACTTGCAAAAAATCAGCAAAAGAAAGTAAAGCAATATTCTATCTTGAAACATAGTATTACAGAATATTTGCGGTAATAGGGGGGTTATGTATTTCTGGAATACTCTGAATATGCAAGCCTCGTCATTATCATCATCAGACTCACAGTGAAGTAGGTACCTCCATATATTTTACTACTTTGTGTCTTGACTCCTGTATTTTCTGTGCCATGAACAGATGTGTCTCTGATTAGAGCTCCACTAGCATTAGCTATAGGAGTAGGAGTGATTATACCGTTCACAATATCGTCTATATCTTCTACTAATTAGCTGGGAGATAAGTAGTCCTACAACTTTTTGACGATGAACACCTTCATATTTGAGTCCCTGTTCCATTCATAAATCTTTGTTTCCTGTACTTTATTCAGCATGGCAGTAGAAACAATCAAGTCTCATTCAGCGTGCAAGTTAATTTAGCAAAGTATTCATCCTCAAGTTTTCAATAGCACGAGAGGCGAAGGGAAAGGATCATGGAGGAAGGAGGGAAGGGAGCTTTTCATTTTGAAAACAGCCCCATTACCACCAGCACCAACAACTTTCTGGAGAACAAACTAAGCCTAGTGTATTAGCGAGAGGCGAAGGGAAAGGATCGTGGAGGAAGGAGGAGAGGGAAGGGAGCTTTTCATTTTGAAAACAGCCCCATTACCACCAGCACCAACAACTTTCTGGAGAACAAACTAAGCCTAGTGTATTACTTTTCATTTTGAAAACAGCCCCATTACCACCAGCACCAACAACTTTCTGGAGAACAAACTAAGCCTAGTGTATTATTTAAATGAATTAATGAAAAATACCGTAACGAACGAAGCTCCTTGCTCCGTGTAGCGAGGCGTAGGATGAGGCATCAACTTTGTGCCTCCTCGTCTTCTCCTTGTTGTCTTCTAATTAAATTCTGTTGTTTTTAATTATATGTTATTTTAAATTTTTTTACAACTTTTTTGACTGAAGTTTTTTTGAGCTCTTCTAATTTGACTTTGATAAAAAGAAGAAGATGGGAGATGGAAGGAGGGAGAAAAGTTTCAAGAATGTCTGAGGGTGACGCAGTAATTAGGGAAGCTGATCCGAACAGATGGTGTTTTAGTTAAATTAATTAAAACTTTTATACGGTAGTTCTCTCTTTCCTTCGTCTTTCTCTTTACCTCCTTTACGTATTGCCTTCTTTACTTGACTCCCCGTTCACTTGAGTTTTGTTTTTTTCATCATTCTCTCTTTCTCTCAACTTTTTCTTTTCAAGCAGGTTTCGATCCGAGGTATATCTTATTACTTGTATTTTTTAGTTATTATTTGCTGCCTCTTTTCTTTCGAAACTGCTTTCTCTTCACTTGCGGCCGCTGTTGGTTGGGTAGTACCGTCTTCTGGAGTTAGACTGGTCAGTCCCTATAGAAGACGTAAACTTATAGTATAGTAGATAGTGCTGGAGTATTTTTCAGTCTGGGTTGGTTGTGATCGGTCCTTTAATAATTATCATTCGAATAGGTCGAAACTTTAAATCAATATGTGTGTAAATCTTAGGAAGCATGCTCAGTCAAAGAAGCCTTCTGTTGTGTTCAATTCAATGGGAAAGAGTGTGGTTTGTCTCTTCTCTAAAAGTCGTACATGTATGTGATTCTTGATGATTCACCCCTTGGAAATTTTGAGTAAAATGTCAGAGTGAGTGAACATTGTGCAATACTTCCGTTTTCAATAGAGTCAGCTAGACTTTCCTAAATGGGAAAGAGTGTGGTTTGTCTCTTCTCTAAAAGTCGTACATGTATGTGATTCTTGATTCACCCCTTGGAAATTTTGAGTAAAATGTCAGAGTGAGTGAACATTGTGCAATACTTCCGTTTTCAATAGAGTCAGCTAGACTTTTATCTCTCACATTTTTCTTTCATTTCCCTCTCGTTCTCCTGTGCTCTCTCATTTGTTTTATTATTTATTATACATTACATCTTTTAATTAAACTATAGTTTTAGATTTTATTAATTTCTTCAACTTTACCTTTCTTCCTCCTCTGCTCCATTCTTTATTTCCTCTTTTTGTTCCATTTTTTTTTTTTTTTTTTTTTTTTTTTTTTTTTTGTTTTTTTTGAATCGACATTTTGGATATTTGGCAAGCCTACTTATGGGCAGCTAGCAGCCAGCCTAGGTCGCGGATACAATTCCCGCGCGGGGCGAACTGTGTCCTAAACAGATAAGGTTCATTCTCTGAACAACTTGCTCTTTTCTATCTTGTGATAACGGTGTCCTCCTTGTCTCTTCAATTTCAGGACGATAAGACCTCCTTTGTTACAGTTCCCTCTCTCTAAACAACAACAACAACAACAACTCTCATTGTGGCCCCAGTCATAAACCCACACTTTCTAGCTTTCTACTTTTAGAACACGCGGTTCTTGGGCAAATACGTCAGTAAAGTTTGCATTCATTTCGTTAGAGGCAAATTAATAAGAATCAAAATTGTATAAGTAACAAAAAAGGGTCAATTTTAGCCCTAAAGATCACTTACCTACTCTTAGCATTTTCACAGTTGTATTTTCTCATGACACACTCGTTTCCGAAAGTTATATCCGATTTGACATTCTCATCGTGGGCACAGACTGGTTCATAATTGGTTGTACAGATCTCTATGCATTTCGGGGGAGGGGTGTTCTTTTTCTTGTTGATCTGGGAGTTGCTACCTCCTTTGGCCGGATAAGCGGAGACTGACGCTATCACAGCCAGTGTCACTGCAACAGAAGGATGAAACAGATAATCAAAGAAACACCTTGAAGGTAGGTACCTACTTGGGACAATTGGTAGCTACTTGCAAGCAAATTCACCCACATAGCCATCATGAAAATAAATGTCGGACTAATTATATCTACAGGACCTTGGTTGAGCTACGGTAAACCAAAAGAGACTTTTCGGTCTCATTTCGGTAAAAATAAAAAAAAAAAGAAACTTACTACCTGAACGTAACAGTAAGGATTTTTAACCTAATTATATGGTTGATCAAATGTTTTGTTTGATGCTATAGGGAACTCTCGAACTGTTGAGCCCATTGTCGAAGTTAGTAGGTACAAACACAACATGAAATAGGTAGAACAAAAACCATGTAAAAATTAGTCGCCGTCGCCGATTTAAAATCCAGTCCTCTCTAAAATTAATTTTATTCGAAATCCTAGGCGTTTCAATTAATTTAAAGTATGGTTGATCAAATGTTTGTTTGTTGTTTTTGACGCTATAGGGAACTCTCGAACTGCTGAGCCCACTTTCGAAGTTAGTACAAACTACAAACACAACATGAAATAGGTAGAACAAAATGAGTCGCCGTCGCCGATTTAAAATCCAGTCCTCTCTAAAATTAATTTTATTCGAAATCCTAGGCGTTTCAATTAATTTAAAGTTAAGGAGACATGGTCAATAATATCTTGGTGGAATTCTCACTTGTATATCTTCTTCTTGTCCTCAACTGTGAAATATTGTGACTTGTTGTTCTTCCGGAATTCTCACTTGTATATCTTCTTCTTGTCCTCAACTGTGAAATATTGTGACTTGTTGTTCTTCCAGTTTTTCAATGAAAGATTTTGTACTTTTTGAGGTGATATCAGACTAATTGTTCTAGTCGCTTAAAATCTGAGTTTCTTGCCACTTTGTTTTAAAACTATACAAATTACACTGGGCAAGTACCTACTCCGTGTTTTACACATTCCCGTCGTACTTTTAGTCTTCTACAATTTAATGAACTTAATTGTTTCCTAAAATATTAGAGAAATCCTGAAAGTCTGGCCGTACTTGCATGCATAGTCATAATAAAATTGATTGATGAACGTGTTGAGATTATGATAATGTGGGATTATGGAGCATGAATTATTTATTATTTGGTTAAGAGCTCGAGTTGCTTATATTAATTTTCTGAACAAGTTTTTAAAAAAGATTCATCAGAAATTACCACAATTACACGAAAATCAGCCTATTAAATATTCATGGAAATTCATTGGATGATCAAAATCAGAAAGTATGTAACAGGTCCTTTAGTAGGTTCAAGAAGATTCATATTTATTTTATATAAAATTTGAATGTTCATTTTAGTTGTTTAGTATCTAAATCAGTATCAGTCCGAAGTTTGTTAATTAATTGAAAGGTCAGTCAGTTCCCAGCTCGTTTGAAAAGTTTGGCGAAAAAGGAACATAAATAACGGATTTAATAAATATTTAAACGAGTATAAAGTATTTATTCTAATAAGGACCTGTGAGCTTATGTTATTACACAGAATACTCAGCTTAAATATTCGCTGAATATTTTTTAATGGAAAATATTAAATATGAACCATTTTGCGATTTTTACGATGTTGAAATTCATTAAAATTCAAATCGTCTTAAAATGTTTGTGCCAATCATAACTTCAGATCTTATCAAATCCTGGGTTCAAATTTTTCTCATGTGAATAATGGATATTTGTGCCAATCTTTTATTTATTTTCGACAATCTTATAATTACACAAGGTAATACAACAGCAAAAGGTAATACAACAGGTACATATTTTATACTACATACATATTTTATACAAAGACTACCTTAGCTAATATTGTTGTAACTTTGCTGAATCCTATCTGGAATTTACGTAGTTCTATGTCATAAAGCCGCTTGTTCATCTGAACAAGGTAATACAACAGGTACATATTTTATACTACATACATATTTTATACAAACACTACCTTAGCTAATATTGTTGTAACTTTGCTGAATCCTATCTGGAATTTACGTAGTTCTATGTCATAAAGCCGCTTGTTCATCTGAACGCATATTATTATTTTTCTACGTTATGTTGCTATGGAAAACCGAGATAGGTAACCTAGCTGTTTCTTCTAGATAGGTTGTAATGCTGAAACATTAACTTCTTCAACTCTTCAGTATGATGTTAGGTATGGTAGTTATGTTGAACTTTACTTTTGAAAATGGTTTGGATGAAATTTCACAAAATCGTGTTATAAAAAACAGATCTGTAAATTCCACAGATTTTGGGTGTGCTTCATCTCGTATTAAAGACTAGAAAAGATGAACTATAACATCCCATGAACACATTGATCTGTATCAAAATGATTTATGTAAAATCAAACTAGGAACTCATTCCTTAAGGTCACTTTTGGATTAGGCTTACCGTAATAAATTAAATTCTTAATAAAGCTATCAGCATCTGCGAGCTGTCAGCTTAATTCTAAATCATACCACCATTGCACGTACTCATCTTGCAGATCTTGTGATAATAAATATTTGTTGTGAGGATTGTCACTGTCGGTTGTTGAATGTTTGAAACGCTCTGACTGTCCTAGGTTTCTGAGGATGAAATGTTTTCAAACCCATTACAACTAATCTAGAAATGATCCTAATTTGTTTAATCATTGCCTCATCTTAATATTCTTTTTCAAAAATGCTAAATGCTTCCCAAAACAAATCAATGAAAGAGATTGGCCTTTGGTCTGCTTGTAAATTTGACCGTGCACTCCCTGGTGTTATATCAGATTCAGGTAAATTGTTAGGCCCGGTATATCATTTGTAAGGATTTCATTTTAATTATCGAATCCCCATCTGATTTGCACGTACTAGATTAACTGTTCTACTTAAAATATCGCGAAAACTCCTAATTAAGCAATTAATTAGGATTTTTTTGAAAATAATCGTATTTTATTCTATTAGGTTGGTTGGATACCTCACTAACCATTTTATTTTGTGTTAAATTAGGAGGAGAAGAAGAAGAAATTACACCATCATGATTCATGAAGTAACGAAAATAATAATAAGAAGAGAGAGAGGAGAGAGAGAGAGAGAATCAGCTTGTTCTTTCTTTAAATAAATAAATAAATAAATAAAAATAATCTCTTTTCTTTACTTTTTGAAATCCAATTAAAAAATAAATGTTGAGTTAATGAAGTCTTATTAAAATACAAAATACCTAGGAATCCAATAATAAACGAACTAATGAGCACGTAATATATGTTGTGCTCTCTCTCTCTCTCTCTCTCTTAGAAATTTGACCGTGCACTCCCTGGCTGGTGTTATATCAGATTCAGGTAAATTGTTAGGCCCGGTATATCATTTGTAAGGATTTCATTTTAATTATCGAATCCCCATCTGATTAATTGCATTATTTCCATGTACCTCATTAGATATAGATTCTAGGCTTTGACTAATTACCATGAGTATTAATTGCCACTTCATGTACTCATACGTCCCCCTTCGTGTACCTTTGGTTCTTTGTGTGCGAGTATTTTATTATTATGTTTGTTCCCCTGCTGAAATGTTTCTGTAATTAGTCGGCATCGGAAATACTAAACATATTTCCCGTCAGTTGAAGGATTTCCCATTTACTTGTACCCTGTTGATTCCACGAATATTGGTTGTTGGTTGAGTTGATATTGTAATAACATATTTTTGTGCTCTATCTCATCATGTAGTGTTCAGAACATATAGGTACATGCTCAGAAAATATTGTCCCCTGCAGAACGGCAGCTATTATGTCACTCTTGGACGTTGCTCATAAAGCGTGAACCTACAAAAATTAAATTGGACTGAGAAGGCAAAAGACTACCACCATTTAACTGGATTCTGTGTGGAAAACGACCGTCACAAATTGGCCGTTCTCAAAATTGATCTCGTTTTGAGACGGCTCGGCTGGATAAACTAGATATAAATGAGGCAGTCTTTAGATTACAAGTCCGAGAACCAAGCACTTGTGAAGATAAACCCCATATTGAAGAAACAGTATGACGTTGTTGGACATTTACACAGTATGACAATGAGTCAAATAATCTTTTCCATACCTCATGAGCATGGTGTACAATTGTACATGTGTACAGGTGGATTGGACTTTTATTCTATCGAGCAGAGACAGGTAGTCTCTCTTTCAACTTTTCCAGTTTTTTACACTATGACAAACTTGCAAAAAAATCAGCAAAAGAAAGTAAAGCAATATTCTATCTTGAAACATAGTATTACAGAATATTTGCGGTAATGGGGGGGTTATGTATTTCTGGAATACTCTAAATATGCAAGCCTCGTCATTATCATCATCAGACTCACAGTGAAGTACCTCCATATATTTTACTACTTTGTGTCTTGACTCCTGTATGTTCTCTGCCATGAACAGATGTGTCTCTGATTAGAGCTCCTCTAGCATTAGCTATAGGAGTAGGAGTGATTATACCGTTCACAATATCGTCTATATCTTCTACTAATTAGCTGGGAGATAAGTAGTCCTTATTATTGTTCTTCTCAAACAGCTTCTGTTGTGAGTGGTGCTTTGTTACCATTAACCAGTCCTATTGTTACTCCAACGTCTTCTTGACTTTTCAGATTCGATCTCGTTAGAGGTTCATTTGTTTCCTTTACTTTATCACTCCGGTCGGTTTAGTTTTTTTCACCATTAGGGGTTTTCAAGAATAAGTAGGTTCGTACCTTTAGTTGGCTGTTAGTTTTTTCTTTCCTTTTTGAAATTCTCTCGTTAAGCTCAACTTTGTGGTTTTTTAATTGGTTCGTATGAATTGATTGCAAATTAAAAGTTTTCTTTCCTTTTTGAAATTCTCTCGTTAAGCTCAACTTTGTGGTTTTTTAATTGGTTCGTATGAATTGATTGCAAATTAAAAGAAGGTTCTCATTAAGAAAGTCATGAGGATCGGGTACCTACTGAGGTACCTACGTACTTACATGGTATTTTCGTTACTAATAAGATTCCTTTTTACTTTTTTTTAAAATTTATTATTATCTGATCGAACGTAGAAGGAAATTATTTTTTGCAGCAAATACCCAATCTTCTTATTGGACATGTTAGCATTCTCTGTCTAAGATTTTCTCATGAAGTATATTAGAAGCAAGTAGGTACATAGTCCAATTTCCAAGTCTGTCATCTTGTAGGCATATTTTGCAAACTGTAATTTCCGTGATTTAGTCAATTGGAGACCCTCACAAAATATATTATTATCTGATCGAACGTAGAAGGAAATTATTTTTTGCAGCAAATACCCAATCTTTTTATTGGACATGTTAGCATTCTCTGTCTAAGATTTTCTCATGAAGTATATTAGAAGCAAGTACATAGTCCAATTTCCAAGTCTGTCATCTTGTAGGCATATTTTGCAAACTGTAATTTCCGTGATTTAGTCAACCCTCACTGTTATCAACTGGTGAAAACCCATTTTATGTGTCAATACCATTAACACACCATTGAGAGAGATTTGAATAGAAACAATTTGGCAAATGAACCTCCTCAACACAATATCCCGCAAGAATAATTACCTAAATTAAATGAACTGATTCAGTATTCAACTCTCACATGAAGTAAATTGAGCAATTGAAAAAGAAATCATGAGAATATTAATTCGTATTCATTTCACGACAATTGAAAAAATTAAGAATTACCTATATAATACATGTAATTACTATTAAAACCTACTGGTCTATCTCGAGACGACAATTTAAGACATTTTACTACAGAGAACTAATTTCTCCCTAATATGAGCACGATTAGAAAGGGGTGCTCAAGTTTAAAGGTGAATGATAAATGAACGCAAATGCAGGCCTTTGAGAGGCCTGTAGGGTTTTTATGAGAATTCCTCAAGAAATGAATTGAATATTCTGTCTTATTTGTCAGGGGTGAAATCTTACTTCCACGATCTCTACGGTGTAGACATTCGCACCTACTTTGTTTTTAAGATACGAGTAAGACCCTCACTGTTATCAACTGGTGAAAACCCATTTTATGTGTCAATACCATTAACACACCATTGAGTAGAGATTTGAATAGAAACAATTTGGCAAATGAACCTCCTCAACACAATATCCCGCAAGAATAATTACCTAAATTAAATGAACTGATTCAGTATTCAACTCTCACATGAAGTAAATTGAGCAATTGAAAAAGAAATCATGAGAATATTAATTCGTATTCATTTCACGACAATTGAAAAAATTAAGAATTACCTATATAATACATGTAATTACTATTAAAACCTACTGGTCTATCTCGAGACGACAATTTAAGACATTTTACTACAGAGAACTAATTTCTCCCTAATATGAGCACGATTAGAAAGGGGTGCTCAAGTTTAAAGGTGAATGATAAATGAACGCAAATGCAGGCCTTTGAGAGGCCTGTAGGGTTTTTATGAGAATTCCTCAAGAAATGAATTGAATATTCTGTCTTATTTGTCAGGGGTGAAATCTTACTTCCACGATCTCTACGGTGTAGACATTCGCACCTACTTTGTTTTTAATATACGAGTATTTCATTTCCACATTTTCCACCCTGGAAGCTATTTTATTTTTCTAGCATTAAAAAATGTTCCTTTCAAAACTTTGTAGAACAACTTAAAGCTTTTTAAGAAGGAAAAAATGTCTGTTATTGAATTCCGGGGGACCTTTCGTGCACATGGAAAATTACTCAAATATTTCAAGATACGTTTAGAAGGGTGGATATATGTAGCTTTATAGTAATCAATGGCAAAGAATAAAACTTTGTAGAACAACTTAAAGCTTTTTAAGAAGGAAAAAATGTCTGTTATTGAATTCCGGGGGACCGGGTCTGTTATTGAATTCGTGCACATGGAAAATTACTCAAATATTTCAAGATACGTTTAGAAGGGTGGATATATGTAGCTTTATAGTAATCAATGGCAAAGAAGGTCTACAGACTCTACACTTCTACAGCAAGAGAGGTCCCGGCAGAAGACGAAGACGAACCTCTTCAAATATACGATCTTACGATCAGCTTGTTTGAAAACTAGGGAAGCTTTTCGAACTTGGCTCCGAGCTCCGGCTCAAATTATTGCATTTAATTGGGAATAACATGGAAAGCAATCCAGCGACCTTGGGATTTCGAAACCCCCTCGACAATACTCGGGTTGTGAAGATCCTAATTCTTAATTCCTTTTGATTTCCGTCGTATTGTGTTTGGTGAGGGCCTCCTGCAACTCAAAGGATCATCCGAACCCGAAAGAATCCGTTCTTTTCTTCTCGTCATATTTTTGACAATAGGGTTTGTAATAATAAGCAAGCCCAATGCGAGTATGATGCTCATTAGAGCCTAAGTTGTATACCTTCAATTAGAACAGTTGAGTAGGTAGAGTTCCGAATCTATTTGACTAGCTATCAGAAGTAGGTAAAGGTATTGCGGAGATTTTTTCCATCTTTCAATATATGTACAAGCATTACTAAGATTCCATTGAGGCATTTCCCTATTTCTCACCGGAACCATTTCTAGATTGGTATTTTGGTTGGGAAGTTGGGACAGAATCCGTTCTTTTCTTCTCGTCATATTTTTTGACAATAGGGTTTGTAATAATAAGCAAGCCCAATCCGAGTATGATGCTCATTAGAGCCTAAATTGTATACCTTCAATTAGAACAGTTGAGTAAGTAGAGTTCCGAATCTATTTGACTAGCTACCAGCTACCAGAAGTAGGTAAAGGTATTGCGGAGATTTTTTCCATCTTTCAAAATTCTTTCAATATACAAGCATTACTAAGATTCCATTGAGGCATTTCCCTATTTCTCACCGGAACCATTTCTAGATTGGTATTTTGGTTGGGAAGTTGGGATAGATCTCATAGATCACACTTGTTTAACTTGTGAATGAGAATCTTTATAACTATTCCTGAAGACCATCACTTTCAGATAGCAATGCAATAAATCAGTTCAGAAAGAAATGAACAAATAAAAGCAGTAAAGTGCCACAATAAGCACTAAACAGTACAAAATTCTGTAGATCTATACCAAAAGTATTAATAAAAAACTCAAAGATGTTCCCAAATCTGGAAGACTCAAGATATTCTTATGCTCTCGTGTTTCTCATTATTTCTAATTGATCGATAATTTTATTTCGGCGACTTTCCTTCTCTTACTCCTCTCTCCCTATTCCCCTTCTTTCTCTTTCTCCTCTCTCTCTCCCCTTCCTTCTTTCTTGTTCCAATCTAAATCTATCGTTCTCGTCTTTTTTCTCCTTGTTCAGTTTCGTTGCTCAAAGTTCATGCCTTATCTTCAGAATATTATTTCCAATTTTTTGGAGAAAATTGATTTCTCCATTGCTGATAGGCGTATATTTAGCTGTCTATAGAATCTTTATTAAATTGATTGAATATTATTTAATTGTTAATATAATCTCTTTCTTTTCTTTGTCTCCATCCATTTACACACCTATCCATTAGGTATCTATATCTCTGGCTTATAGTTCTTCTCTCTCCTTTCCTCATAATCCCCAAGATTGTTCATTCTTGTACTCAATCCTCGTCCATCTCCTCCTTCCCTTCCTCCCTCTCTCCTTTTCCCATCATTCCTACATCTTGCTCTTCTTCTCTTCCTCCTCGTCTACCTCTTTTCCCTTCTTTCTCTCCCGTATCTTTATACTTCCTTTACATTTTCTTCTTCCTCTTTCTCCTTTCTCTCTCTGTCTCCTTCATTATTCCATTTCTCTCTCTCTCTCTCTCTCCCCCATTTTCATCTTACTCCTTCTCCTTTATCTCTTCAATCTCCTCGATTATTCCATTTCTCTCCCTCTCCCTTCTCTCTCTTTCTCTCTCTCTCTCTCATTTTGTTATTCCTCATTTCCTCCTTCTTTCTCCTCTTGTCCCCTCCATTATTCCATCTCTCTCTCTCTCTCTCTCTCTCTCTCTCTCTCTCTCTCTCTCTCTCTCTCTTTCCTTTCTGTTGTTTTGGGTATAACATCATAAAAGGTCAGCGATACTCATTCGTATTTACTTAAAAGCAATCTACATGTTAAGATTGTTAAGCTCAAAATGGTGATTCTGTACATTTCCCAATGCATTAAGCAGGCTATTCGTTATTTATACATATTCTGAAATCAACAAGACGTTGTTCTTGCGTTTCATCATTTACAAGGCTCAATAAATCTTCATCAATAAATGGTATGTAGATTTACATTTAGTCCTCGTTCAATATTGAGACCCTAGCATCTTATTAGTCACTCTTGAAACTCGACTGTTGGTACCATGACCTCAATAACTTGCCAACACAATCCTCATAACCAATCATTAAAATTAACCTCATAACTCAATTTCAAACCCCCCACTGGGATCTTATTGTTCTCTACATGTCTCTCTATTTCTGTTGAAAAAATCCAAGCAGTAAGTATGTACCTATAATTATGTGTCTTAATTTATTCATGAATTTTATCTCGAACAAATTCTTACATGTTCTCAGATGAAATTTCACAAAATCGTGTTATAAAAAACAGATCTGTAAATTTCACAGATTTTGGGTGTGCTTCATCTCGTATTAAAGACTAGAAAAGATGAACTATAACATCCCATGAACACATTGATCTGTATCAAAATGATTTATGTAAAATCAAACTAGGAACTCACAGCTATCACGTTAGAGACATTGTGGAAGAAATCTGAAGACAATATTATCTTGCAGATCTTGTGAGAATAAATATTTGTTGTGAGGATTGTCACTGTCGGTTGTTGAATGTTTGATAGGGTTGGGACATCGACATCGATGTTTTGAAAACATCGATACATCGGAACAAAAACATCGATGTCAACATCGATGTTTTTGATTACGATACATCGGATACTCGATATATCGAAGTTTAAAAACATCGATGTATCGAACATCGATGTTTTCGTCTCGATGTCCCAACCCTATCCTGAGGTACGGGAATTATTGAGAGAATTGGTCAAAAATAATAGAGTCCTAACTTTGCCCGAATTCAATCCTTCTCTGGACAATGTTGATGCAAAAGCCTGGCTTCAAACAGCAGACGTTTGTTTTTCTGAAAACCCTAGGTTTGGGAGTGATCTTATTCTAACACTGGGCCAAGCATTAAAAGGACCAGCAGCACAATGGCTTACGGAAGTGTCTACTCCGAACATCACCTGGGAAGAATTCAAAATTTTATTTAGTACAGGATCATCCGAACCCGACAGAATCCGTTCTTTTCTTCTCGTCATATTTTTTGACAATAGGGTTTGTAATAATAAGCAAGCCCAATGCGAGTATGATGCTCATTAGAGCCTAAATTGTATACCTTCAATTAGAACAGTTGAGTAGGTAGAGTTTCGAATCTATTTGACTAGCTACCAGAAGTAGGTAAAGGTATTGCGGAGATTTTTTCCATCTTTCAATATACAAGCATTACTAAGATTCCATTGAGGCATTTCCCTATTTATCACCGGAACCATTTCTAGATTGGTATTTTGGTTGGGAAGTTGGGATAGATCTCATAGATCACACTTGTTTAACTTGTGAATGAGAATCTTTATAACTATTCCTGAAGACCATCACTTTCAGATAGCAATGCAATAAATCAGTTCAGAAAGAAATGAACAAATAAAAGCAGTAAAGTGCCACAATAAGCACTAAACAGTACAAAATTCTGTAGATCTATACCAAAAGTATTAATAAAAAACTCAAAGATGTTCCCAAATCTGGAAGACCCAAGATATTCTTATTCAGTTTGTTTATTCAAATTTAAATATTCTGTTTAAATTTGATAGATATTGGGACAAAAAAGGTATACAAAGATGTTTTTTTTTTTATATTGAGTTTCTGAATCTCATTCTTGCTGTTTAATTCATTCCTACAAGATGTTCTACCTGTTGTATTTCTTAACATCCTGTGAATATATTTAACAGTCAGGTGGTCCATGGAGCTGGTGGGCCAAAATATGAAATCTTCTGCATGGCTAGAAAGTGGTTCGCTTCATCTGCAAACAGGTGGGCCAATATTAAACAAGTGATGTCTTCCTCAAGAGACAAAATACACCTGAACTAAATATTATAGCAAACGTCCGCAACAATGGGTTTGCTGAGGCTCTTTGATGACAAACATTTTGCACTAAATAGAATTAGTCTAGGGAATCAAGGATATTGAGTTTCTGAATCTCATTCTTGCTGTTTAATTCATTCCTACAAGATGTTCTATCTGTTGTATTTCTTAACATCCTGTGAATATATTTAACAGTCAGGTGGTCCATGGAGATGGTGGGCCAAAATATCAAATCTTCTGCATGGCTAGAAAGTGGTTCGCTTCATCTGCAAACAGGTGGGCCAATATCAAACAAGTGATGTCTTCCTCAAGAGACAAAATACACCTGAACTAAATATAGCAAACGTCCGCAACAATGGGTTTGCTGAGGCTCTTTGATGACAAACATTTTGCACTAAATAGAATTAGTCTAGGGAATCAAGGAAACAATGACAATATGCAAAACAAATAACCAATATTAACAGACTTTTTCTTCTTTTCTGATATTGTTTTGGATATAACGTCATAAAAGGTCAGCGATACTCATTAGTATTTACTTAAAAGCTATCTACATGTTAAGATTGTTAAGCTCAAAATGGTGATTCTGTACATTTCCCAATACATCGTTATTTATACATATTCTGAAATCAACAAGACGTTGTTCTTGCGTTTCATCATTTACAAGGCTCAATAAATCTTCATCAATAAATGGTATGCATGTATGTAGATTTACATTTAGTCCTCGTTGAATATTGAGACCCTAGCATCTTATTAGTCACTCTTGAAACTCGACTGTAGATACCATGACCTCAATAACTTGCCAACACAATCCTAAGATCCAACTCATAACCAATCATTAAAATTAACCTCATAACTCAATTTCAAACCAACAAACAAATTACAAACAAACAGAGATCTCAAGTTAAGTAAAACCATGTAAAAATTAGCTTAGCTTTTACTGCTCAGGTATTGGTAGCTTATGTAATTTTACGTTATTTTTACATATCTTGGAACATAGACTTGCTTAAATTGAAGAATGACTAGGTACCGACATAATGGTATAAGCAAAGGAAGACATGCCTATTCGTATAAGCAAAGAGCTTGATCCTATTACCCTCTATCAAGCGCGCCGGGAGGCGCGCGAACGTCAAGAGTTCGCAGCACCGCCCGGCCTATATTAACACGAAACAGAATTTCAGCGTTTCATGTTTGAGACAATTTGATTTCAATTTGTGAGACCCTTTCGCTTTTGAGACAATAAAATTTACTCGGACTTTCCTTTTGATACTGCATGTTTGAGACAATTTGATTTCAATTTGTGAGACCCTTTCGCTTTTGAGACAATAAAATTTACTCGGACTTTCCTTTTGATACTGCTGACATGCAGGAATAAGGGTCAAAATTAATGCTGCTAGCCTGCTACATATTTTCCTTGTAGGAAGCCTACCCCTCTCTTTGTTACTTGTTTCCACTGCTGTGTCCTTACTATCATTTTGATTTGAGAGAATGTTCATAATGTTTCATCCTACATAGACTACAACGCTTTGCATATACCTACATCCCTATCTCACTCGCCATCTCCTACCATATCTCCGGAATGATTTTTCCTTGTAGGACGATACAGCGGAAGCCTACCCCTCTCTTTGTTACTTGTTTCCACTGCTGTGTCCTTACTATCATTATGATTTGAGAGAATGTTCATAATATTAATGTTTCATCCTACATAGACTACAACGCTTTGCATATACCTACATCCCTATCTCACTCGCCATCTCCTACCATATCTCCGGAATGAGAGCTGGAAACTTCCCCCCGAAAAAGAAGAAAATAGAAAGTTATGAGGCGGATGGATGTTAGGACGGGGCTGGAAGATGGCCAAAATATTATTCTAACGACGGCAAAAAGCGGAATGCTCCCCATTCGCTTTCTCCCAAAGCAGAGTTCCCCTACTATTTATTTCCATACATTATATGCTTTTGATTCATTTTTCATTTCTTTTAAATAAACTGGAATAATATCGTGATAAAACACAAAGTTACGTTTGTTTTGTGTACATTGCTTTCTCCCAAAGCAGAGTTCCCCTACTATTTATTTCCATACATTATAATATGCTTTTGATTCATTTTTCATTTCTTTTAAATAAACTGGAATAATATCGTGATAAAACACAAAGTTACGTTTGTTTTGTGTACATATGGTTACGTCCCACGCAATGTTGCCAAGCGTAGGGCGCATTTCTAAATTTGAATCTCATTATTTTTCCCGCGCATACT
>NW_007377743.1:210633-211560 GCF_000475195.1 Diaphorina citri
TAGTGCTCAAAAATCTTGTAAAATCGCGAAAATTTTTTTTTTTTTTTTTTTTTTTTTTTTTTCACCCGATTCAATTAATCAAGCCTACAGCCCGTTCTACAAATGGTGGGAAGATGGTTAAGGTGTCTCCGGAAAGGTCTCGTCGAGGAGAAGTGCCTTTTCTTGGTTTCATCTTCTTAGCACTAAAGGGAGACCCGCTAGGGAGGAAAAAGTGACTTTTAGGGGAAAATTTCAAACTTTTCGATCGAGTTGATTAATAAAGAAGTTTTGTGCAGCTCGTAATCAAATGTCTTAGTGGCCGAGCGGTAGGATGTGCGTACTTTTACTCCTCTACTGTGATGATAAGTGTGATGGGTGGGGGTTCGAATCCCAGAGAGGTCAATTTTTTTTACATAATTTTATCATTTAAAAATGTTTTATGAATAGCTATAATTACTCTTTTCATAATTTTATAGTTAAAAATTACCTATTTCATAATCTTATAGTTAAAATTTATGAAAAAGGTTTAAAATGCAATTTTTAGGTAGGTATATAGGATACCGTTCTAATGAAAAAGTTCAAACAGTCGTGGGTTGCTTAAACAGGACGCGGGTTCGATTCCCACTCGGGACATATTTTATCTTATCGGAATGGCTGGCTTAATCCCATCCTGTATTTCCCTTAGCAGTTACAGTTCCCTCTATCAGACCCCTGGAAAAAAAAAAAAAAAACACCAAACACCAAACCAAAGAGGAGAGTTAGTAGAAAAAATGTTCATGATAATACCCATGACTCCCCTAAACTTGTCCTTCTTCAGGATAAAATCCGCCTTGAACGGGAATCGAACCCGCGGCCTAGCGCTTAAAAAGCAGACTCGTTTCCAACCAAGCTAACTAGGCTGATAAAAAAAAAAAAAAAAAAGAAGAAAGTAATGAAAGAAGGAAGGAA
>NW_007377743.1:211595-212438 GCF_000475195.1 Diaphorina citri
AAGAAGAAGAAGAAGTAATGAAAGAAGGAAGGAAGACAGGATAGGAGAAAGACAGCCTTGATTTCCGAGAATTTAAGTTACTGGCCAATTTAAAGTTGTTTTTTCTTTTGATAGTGTGCTGAGGCGCTGAGCACGTCAGATCATTATTTTCTTCGTAGGTACTAGGTACATACCTACATACAAAAGATGAGTGTTTCACAGCCGTTTTTATTTAGTGCTTTTGTAGCAATGAAACAACTGCTACAATAGTGCCGTAGCATGCCCAATTGCCACTAGGTACACACAAAAAATGAGTGTTTCACAGCCGTTTTTATTTAGTGCTTTTGTAGCAATGAAACAACTGCTACAATAGTGCCGTAGCATGCCCAATTGCGGTTAATAGAACCCATAAATGGGATATATTGTGTCTATCGTCTAAGCTTGAAAACTAGAAGAAAAAAAAATAGGTAGGTAGGTATATCTTTCGAATTTTTTCTTTCTATTTTTCAAGCTTAGCCTAACCTAAAGCTTAGCAAAATAGAAGTAAAAAAAATAGGTAGGTATGTCTTTCGAATTTTTTCTTTCTATTTTTCAAGCTTAGCCTAACCTAAAGCTTAGCCCTGTGTATAACTTCTACCTTAATCTCTCACCTATTTTCTCTGGAGATTTTCTCAATTGAAATCGCCTTTGAAAGAGGAATATCCTGGTTCAATTCCCAAGTGAGTCAAAAGTTTGATATACATATCATGTATTAAGTACCTATTAAGGAGCGCGGTAGCGCTCCGTCCCGCCAAGTCAAGAAAGTTTGACCGCTTCATGAATTATATTTATTATCAACCTATTCAAGACTCTGAAATCTGAGTT
>NW_007377743.1:212871-220110 GCF_000475195.1 Diaphorina citri
TTTTTAACAAACAAACAAACAAACAAACAAACAAACCAACAAACAAATTACAAACAAACAGAGATCTCAAGTTAAGTAAAACCATGTAAAAATTAGCTTAGCTTTTACTGCTCAGGTATTGGTAGCTTATGTAATTTTACGTTATTTTTACATATCTTGGAACATAGACTTGCTTAAATTGAAGAATGACTAGGTACCGACATAATGGTATAAGCAAAGGAAGACATGCCTATTCGTATAAGCAAAGAGCTTGATCCTATTACCCTCTATCTACCTACAATAAGAAACACAAGCTCTTTCCTATACCCAAGTCCATAAGGTGTCCAATGTTTCCACAGGCATCTTTTAAATTATTCTGAATATTGGGTGCAAATATCTTTCACCTGGGGAAAGGCAAACAGGAGTCTTTGTTATTCAATCTAATGGTGTGTCTGTTATAACCCTTTAACATGTTGGAGACGAGGCTAAACTAAGATCGGGATGTTTTCATCGTAGAAGGTGGGCCAGAAAACCAATTTTATTTGGTACAGCAAACAAAAATGGTGATGCTCTCCCATAGGAAAGTTGCCTAAAACCAGCATATTCTTATTGAAAATCCGTAAAATTCTGATTTTTTCAATAATGAATTAATGACCTTCATAATGAAAGCCTGTTCAAAAGCTCCGGTTAGCGTCACACGAGATTTTATGGGCTAGTCACTAACCGGCCTTTTTAACAAGTTATTAATGTTTGTTATGGGTTATTGGACAAATCGTCTTATTGACTAAGAAATCTAAAAAATCTCTCCGTCGTGACTGTAGGGGGTTAATAGGTACAAACTATTCATGTACCAGAATTGTACCTTTATCTAAAAACAATGCATAACTTGGGGGCACATTTAAATTTATCAACACACGGAGAACTTATCCATTTATATCTCATCCATTCATATTGTATAACTTTCACACATCCATAGAGACACGACAATACCTTACATGTACCTTTCAGATCCACAAGCCACAATCTTCTGATTCAAAAAGAGATCTTTCTAGGCTAAGTAAGCCATGAAGGCATGAAATGTGGAGCGAAGTAGAACAATACATATCTAATGATGAACTTGTACTTGTACATTGTACACTATTCCAGTAAACCATAAAATGAAATATACTGAGATCCCGGGACAAAGATCCTGATGGAAGTGGCAAAAGAAGTCAAGTAAAGACCGAAACCATTCTTTTGTAGGCATATCCGATTTGTAAACCAGAGAAAACAGGCGAAAAGGGCGCTAAAATAGAGACAAATAGCAAACAATTGGTAAAGAGACAAATTTTACAAAAATTCCTGCAGAATAATATAATACCTTACCAGAGGTAATAGCATTGACGAAAGTGTCTTTCCAATCCTATCCCAAGGGTCACAAATGTCCCTCTCGAAGTAAACGGGCTTCACCCTTTTTTTCCCATCCGGGTCTTCCATTTCCACCCCCATTTTTTTTTTTTTTTTTTTTTTTTTGACTTTTATTCCCCATAAAGAAGCAACACAGGGGACCCCCAGGGGCCCCATTCCTCTGAGAGAGAGAGAGAGAGAGAGAGAGAGAGAGGAGAGAGAGAGAGGGAGAGAGAGAGAGAGAGAGAGAGAGAGAAAGAAAAAAAGAGAAAGAGATATAAAGAGGGGGAAGAGAGAGAGAGAGAGTGAGAGAGAGAAGGAAAGAGAAAGAAAGAGAGAGACATGGCGAGAGAGAGAGATTACTTATGTTAAAATGGAGGTTCTAAGTAGTTTTTGTTGAGGTTGGAGGTTTAATGGAAGAGAACGTCTGAGGTTTAAGAGAACGTCTGAGGTATTCCATTATTGAATGTTATTATTCCTTGGAAAAATCTATCAATTTGATTGAAAGCAAGTTTTTTTTTTTTTTTTTTTTTTTTTTTTCTTTTTTTTTTTTTTTTTTTTTTTTTTACCTTGAGTTTTTTTTCAATTAATTTTCTTTTGTTATCTTAACCTCGTTGTGTTACTGCCTTGTTGTTCGTTTTCCCGGAAAGCTCTTGGCTGGCTGAATCCATGCTATGCTTTCCACTAGTGTTGCATCTCTTCTGATATCCTTAGAAGCGTTCTGTGAATCTGTGTTTGAATATTAAGTGTCTCCATCCAGGGCATCTTTTGGACGATCTTGATTTCTTGAATCTAGAAATCGGTTTTACCTAACACTCAACATTTGTATATTTTGATCAATGTTTTGTTGAAAGGTATATTTTGATCTTTCTTTAATCAATTGATGGAGAACTTCTTTAATCTTTTTATTACAATTATGTATTTCGTTTATCTTACCTGTTATGCCCAGTTGATCATTTTCCTTTTTGTCATCATTCTTTCTTCTTTGATTCTTTTAACCTTTCTCTTGTTATTCTTTTCCCGTCTACCCTTTAGGTACTTATCTGTATTCTGTATGTGCTTTCTCCCTCTATTATTATATTCCCTTCTCTCTCTACTTCTCCTTGTATCTCTCTCCCTCTGTCTTTCCTTTTCTCTCTCTCCTTTTTTTTCTATCTCGTCAACATGAAAATGTTCAACTTTTTCAAGATAATTAATTAAAAACATATACACGGGACGAGAAAGAGAGAGAGAGAGAGAGAATGATGAAACGAGATGGAGATAGTATGGAGAGAAGAGTTTTAAACTTTATAATTTTATTTAATTAAGAAGATAACGAGGGTAGAATGTAATTTCCTCGCCCCCTCTTTCTCTCTTATCCTATTTTCCACGCTCTCTCTCTCTCTCTCGTGTTTCTCATTATTTCTAATTGATCGATAATTTTATTTCGGCGACTTTTTCCTCTCTCTCCCCCTCCTTCTCTTACTCCTCTCTCCCTATTCCCCTTCTTTCTCTTTCTCCTTTCTCCTCTCTCTCCCCTTCCTTCTTTCTTGTTCCAATCTAAATCTATCGTTCTCGTCTTTTTCCTATTTGTTCAGTTTCGTTGTTCAAAGTTCATGCCTTATCTTCAGAATATTATTTCCAATTTTTTGGAGAAAATTGATTTCTCCATTGCTGATAGGCGTGTATTTAGCTGTCTATAGAATCTTTATTAAATTGATTGAATATTGTTTAATTGTTATTATAATCTCTTTCTTTTATTTGTCTCCATCCATTTACACACCTATCCATTAGGTATCTATATCTCTGGCTTATAGTTCTTCTCCTTTCTTCTCTCTCCTTTCCTCATATTCCCTAAGCTTGTTCATTCTTGTACTAAATCCTCGTCCATCTCCTCCTTCCCTTCCTCCCTCTCTCCTTTTCCCATCATTCCTACATCTTGCTCTTCTTCTCTTCCTCCTCGTCTACCTCTTTTCCCTTCTTTCTCTCCCGTATCTTTATACTTCCTTTACATTTTCTTCTTCCTCTTTCTCCTTTCTCTCTCTGTCTCCTTCATTATTCCATTTCTCTCTCTCTCTCCCCCATTTTGATCTTACTCCTTCTCCTTTATCTCTTCAATCTCCTCGATTATTCCATTTCTCTCCCTCTCCCTTCTCTCTCTCTCTCTCTCTCTCTCTCTCATTTTGTTATTCCTCATTTACTCCTTCTTTCTCCTCTTGTCTCCTCTATTATTCCATTTCTCTCTCTCCTCCATTATTCCATCTCTCTCTCTCTCTCCCTGACTATTCGTACAATCTAAATAATATGAACTGGGAATGTACTATCTAATAACGTTGGCACTATTCCATACAGCAGTTTGGGAGATATACATTCGTTGTGTACATTCCGCCACTCTAGGTTTCTCCTTCGGTTGACTGAGGATAGTTTTCCTTGAAATGGCTTGATTTTTGGCAAAAATTCATATGATACAGTTACCTACATATATTTAGCTTTTAGAAATAGGAGAAAATGAGGATATTTTATTACTTAGAAAGTTGGAACTGCACATCTCCGTATTATTATTCAAAGCTTAAAAAACTGACTTATTATGAAGCGTTTTTCTATGTATTTGATCCAATTTTGTTGAGCTCTGTCAGTATACTCTCTAGAATATTTTTTCTACATCTCCGTATTATTATTCAAAGCTTAAAAAAACTGACTTATTATGAAGCGTTTTTCTATGTATTTGATCCAATTTTGTTGAGCTCTGTCAGTATACTCTCTAGAATATTTTTTCTGGTTCGTTTCTTTTCCAGCTGTAAAGAAAATCTCCAAATCTTCAAAAGAAACTCGTCAATGCCAATGAGAAAGGAAGCACTTTGAAAAGTTTACAAAAAGAAGAAGACTCTTTCACAAAACGCTGTCAATAACTATGGCATCAAATTTATCAGCAAAAGAAATCCTCGCCTTCCAGGAAAGCATTCTGACTTGGTACAAACAGAACGCTCGCCAGCTTCCTTGGAGAGAATCCAACAACCCGTATTACGTGTGGATCTCAGAAGTGATGCTTCAACAGACCCAAGTGAAGACGGTCTTGCCCTATTATGAGAAGTTCATCAAGACTTACCCCACCATCAAAGACTTTGCCTTCGACACGGAAGACAATGTTCTCAAGATGTGGGAAGGTCTCGGGTATTACTCTCGGGTGAGGAATTTCCAAGCTGGGTGTCGTCAAGTGATTGAACAGTTTGGCGGTGAAGTTCCCCGTGATAAGAAACAGTTGTTATCTATCAAAGGTGTTGGGGATTACACTGCTGGAGCACTAGCGAGTATTTGCTATAACATTCCAACGCCTGCTGTCGATGGGAATGTGTTCCGAATCTACGGCCGCTTGTTTGAAATTGAGGACGACATATCAAAAGGAAAGACGAAAGTGGTCTACGAGACCCTTGTCAGTAAGACCATGTCTCAGACAAATGCCAGGGAGTTCAATCAAGCCCTCATGGACCTTGGAGCCACGGTGTGTTTATTTAAGAATCCAAAATGTAAGGAGTGTCCTCTGAGTCGGTTCTGTTCAGCATACAAGAATAACACCATAGAAAACTTTCCTGTGAAGTTGGGAAAGACCAAAGTGAAAGACGTCTTCCTCCTTACTGTTGTTGTGAAAACAGACACCAACAAGTATTTAATCCAGAAGAGACCTACCACTGGACTTCTGTCAAATTTCTACATGTTCCTGTCGTTTGAAAGTGATACGCCTTACACCAGTCAAGTAGAATTCCTCAGTGAGAATCTCCCTTTCAAAGTGAATTTAAACGAGAAGTGTCTAGGAAATGTAAAGCATGTATTCTCACACCTCAAGTGGAACATGGACGTTTACTCTGGTACAGCCAAAGAGAAGACTATTCCAGCTAACAAGACATACAAGTTGATCACGGAAACACAAATGAAAAAGTATGCCTTCCCTGTACCTTATCAGAAGGTGTGGAAGTTGTTTACAAAATCCAAGGGATTGAAAAAGTGATCTCATCTCCTTGACTGGGTCATTCGTAGGTTAGTAGGATTCTGATCTCGCCATAGGGTGTTTTACCTTTGTAAGAACAAAGTAAGGATTTTCCTCCATTTTAAGTGTTATTATTGTTAACTCTTTTTACAAGTTATTGTATGTGCCATTTTATTTATTAATTAAATATTGATTAGTACTGATTACCTAGAATTATGTACCCCATAATCACAATCATATTAATGAATGAGGAACATGACTCATCCCACCACGGGCAATTTCCTGCAATCACAGGATTTTTTCCTATGATATAATTTCATAGTATTTGTTCAATTACTGATGATGTTTTTATTACATAAATATCTCGTTATCCTCGGGTTCATTATGGATTCCAGGAATTTCTACTTTGGGTATTTGTTCAATTACTGATGATGTTTTTATTACATAAATATCTCGTTATCCTCGGGTTCATTATGGATTCCAGGAATTTCTACTTTGTCAATTTTCAGTCAATTTCAGTTTGTTGTTTATTTTAAGTTAAAAATCGTCATTAAAATTTCAAGTTGAATAAGTAAAAACCAATATTGCTTACAATACAAGTAGTCATTTTTTCTTTCCCCTAGCTAGGGTTTCTGGATCTATACGTATAAGTACCTATAATAATTTATTGATCTAAGCTTTCTATACAGTTACCCAGACTACCGAGGACTCCGGGGAGGAAGATAGTAGATAGTCTGAGTAGTCAAATCATAATCACAGATTTTTAGATTGATCTTCTTGAAAAAGGAGAATACCTACTGTGAATATTGCTCATTTTCAATACTTGAGATTTATATTAGAAGAGAAGCCGGGTGGTTACAAAAGCGTCCCATTTCGGTTACCTTCTCATTATAATATCTTGGAGCACCAATGGAAACCGATCAATCAATGTTGAAACGTTAACAATCCATTTTTGTTCATTTAAACTTTTCAGGATACCTATAAGTTGTGGGATCCAATTATGTACATTAACATTGATTGAGATTCGAGCCCAATACTGATCTGGAGCACCTAATGAGGCTGTGTCCATGTTCTTTTTAATAATGAGAAAAGCATATATATGTATATACAGGGTGTCCCGCGAACGACTGTACAACGCTTGAGGGTTGATGTAGGACCTAAAGGGCTACCAGAAAAAGCTATCTGGACAAAAAACAACAACAGCTCAGCTAGCTCATTAAATTGTTTCGACTTAAGTCCAATTATTTCATCTTGTGCCCGAGCTCGAATATAAGGCAAATGAACACCAGGTATTCCCTCCAATAAGTTAGTATATTCCTCAACGAATTCTACTGGCTTTAGTTAATAACGAGCGTAATTCCTTCAGGGGTTATAAGGGCTTGCTACTAAAATTGACATTTTATGTTGAACTTTGGTGTTTGGACCTGCTCGATTTTCATTGTTGTCAGACTGACACTGTAAAAAAGGATCCCGTGAGCATACCAACAGTTATTCTTACAACGCCATACTTGAATATACACAAGTAGAAAGATACATAACATGATTTTTTTTTTCGTCTTTTTCGGAACCCTTAATTAGTTTTTTTTTGACGTGGGATGCTGGGCATGACCGGGCTTAACAGAGGTTTGGATACTGATTGTGATTGCCACGTGAGGTCATCATACCCCTCCAATGACTGTCTGTAGTGTGTAGTTCCGTTGGTTAACGTCTGATGTTCAAATTTGAGGGGGGAAAAAACTCCGTCCGACGCGATGGGTTCGAAATATTGTTAAAGCCGCGCCCAAGACTCCGCAGTTCTGGGTTCGAGCCCCGTTATTTCTGGAAGATTTGTTCCACAGAAATCCGCAGCTTTTCTCCCAGAGATGGAGGTTTATCGATTTTTTTTTTTTTTTTTTTAATTTCTACAGATCGGA
>NW_007377743.1:220120-238806 GCF_000475195.1 Diaphorina citri
TATAGGTATAACTAAAGCTAAAGATAATACCGATATCAGCTATTTCTAAAAAGTCCGTATATACCAGCAGTTAAAAAAGTCTTCGAACAATGATACCTTTCTTATCAATACTTCTAGTACTTGTGAAAATTCCCCAATGGTCTATCCAGTCTGTATCAAGGAGTGTTACTACTACAATTTAGAAAGAACCCTCTTATAGGTATAACTAAAGCTAAAGATAATACCGATATCAGCCATTTCTAAAAAGTCCCTGTATTCCAGCAGTTAAGAAAGTTTTCGAACAATGATACCTTTCTTATGGATACTTCTAGTACTTGTGAAAATTCCCCAATGGTCTATCCAGTCTGTATCAAGGAGTGTTACTACTACAATTTAGAAAGAACCCTCTTGAACAAATCTTCACAACTTCCATGCCCCAAAAGCGTCCTTGATATGTGATTTGAACTTTGACTTTATGTAGGTACCTATATGAGCATGTTTAAAATTTAGGTGTAGGTAAAAATATGTCAAGATCAAAATCCATATAATGGAGGACCTACCTTTGACCACCACACTTTCCCGTCCTCCACTGAATCAAGAACCGGGTGTTTGTTCTCCTTCATGACAAGTAATTAACCTGTTTCTATAGGTGTACAAGTCAAGATCAAAATCCATATAATGGAGGACCTACATTTGACCACACTTTCCCGTCCTCCACTGAATCAAGAACCGGGTGTTTGTTCTCCTTCATGACAAGTAATTAACCTGTTTCTATAGGTGTACAACTCTTCCAGAGGTTTCAATGGGTCTATATGCCTTATCTTGCCGTGAATTCCGTGAAGTGTTGGTCAATTAATAGAGTGCTTTAGTCCGAGCACTTTGGGAGAGAACTGTGGAAAGATAAAAGTGACATTCGACATTAGACGTTCAAGCGCGGTTGTTCAAAGCTTCTTTGATAGAAGACATTCTTCATGATGAAATGGAAGGTGGAACGTCTGTCGTGACTGAGCCTCTTCATCCAATATCCAATATTTCTTTTGACGGATCAGTAAATCAGTTTGAAACTGGTGAGGTGATCTGCCTTTTTTGGTTAGCTGAGTTAACATTGAACATAATACAAGATATGCTCGAGTATAATTATGACCAGTTTTTGGCAACAATAAGAACCTAATTAAAATGACTTTTTAGCTAAGTCCCTTTAGGAATGCTATTTTGTTTTCTTTTACTAGTAAAATTTTCAGTCATGAATCCTCAAGTTCAATAGTCATTCTTGTACCAAAAGTTAAAGTGTTTAATAATGTTTCAAGTGCTAAAGAGACAGCTATATTCATATTGCACCGAGATATTTGTGGCGTTTCAGTAGAGAAAAGATCAGCCGGTGAAACATCCTCGACAAAGGTCAGGCTTTGAATACCATTTTACTTTTCTCTTCAAATCTCTCTCTCTCTCTCTCTCTCTCTCTCTCTCTCTCTCTCTCACACATATAAACCAAAAGTTCAAAGTTTATTTCTTCTCGGTATGACTCACCTGGACCCGGTTTGATGAATCAATGAATAACTGATAAGTTTATGTAGATGTCCAAACCAAAGAAGACCAACGCATACAACGGTGTAACCCTGAGCACTCTCGTGTCGTCCCGCCCACTCTGTATATATATGCTTTGTGACCAACATATTCAAATGAAAGAATCCTGATTTACGAGCTGA
This sequence comes from Diaphorina citri, assembly GCF_000475195.1. Taxonomy (NCBI): domain Eukaryota; kingdom Metazoa; phylum Arthropoda; class Insecta; order Hemiptera; family Psyllidae; genus Diaphorina; species Diaphorina citri. The sequence continues at coordinate 221,806 of NW_007377743.1, forward strand.
CATTTGTGTGTTACAAACTAATGACTTCATTTGTAAAGAAATCTCGAAAAAAGTCTTATTCAATTAAAGGCATAAATCAAATTTCCGCACGTCAATTAATTGCCTGATTAGAATTGAAACGCCCACACGTCTGGGATACACAACTCTATACCTTAAAAAACAACAGCTCAGCTGGCTCATTAAATTGTTTCGACTTAAGTCCAATTATTTCATCTTGTGCCCGAGCTCGAATATAAGGTAAATGAAGACCAGGTATTCCATCCAGTAAGTATCCTAAATATATACAGCCCCTTGTGTAACTGACTGACTGACTCACTCACTCACTCACTCACTCATACTAATTCTAACCCACTTCTAGTTCTATACCTGCGGGGAACTGGACTAATTTTAGAGATTTTTGTGTCGCGCCTTGCTCCAGGTGAAAGTTGAATATTAAGACCATCGAAACATTTTGTATTTTGGTCTAATTGATAATTATTGATTGGGCAAATTGGCACATGATGTATGATGTATGTATGTGGGTGAAGGGTGTATTGTTGATTTGTTCAATAATAATTAATACCTTTCATTTGAGCAATTGAATAAAATCACATTTGTTTCTCTATACCTGCGGGGAACTGGACTAATTTTAGAGTTTTTTGTGTCGCGCCTTGCTCCAGGTGAAAGTTGAATTTTAAGACCATTGAAACATTTTGTATTTTGGTCTAATTGATAATTATTTTATTTATTTATTTGATTACACGCTAAGCATCACGGCCATGTGTGAGATAATTATTGATTGGGCAAATTGGCACATGATGTATGTGGGTGAAGGGTGTATTGTTGATTTGTTCAATAATAATTAATACCTTTCATTTGAGCAATTGAATAAAATCACATTTGTTTCGGATTGGCATCGAAGCCCACTTGGGTTCACCGAATTGTACCATTGATAAAAATTGTCAAATGTCTTAAATTTGAAAGAGAGCACTTTAATTTGCAATTTATTGCCTTGAGGTTAATTGATATAGCCAAAGGATTATGGATTCTCGAAATAAAGAGATCCTCTCTGGCATGAGAATCATGACATTCAACACAAATATGACGATGTTATGAGAGAAGCTAAACAAGTGGCGTAAACATGACTACTTCTGGTGATACTCGTAGGTCAAAGAATTCAAAGATGATTTTGCTCTGACGCTACACACGAATAAACGAATGACGTCTGGTGACAGAGTTGTATCATGATGTACAAAAAGTTTATCTATCTATCTATCCCGATATTAAATTTCTTTACACACATACATCAAGCTTGATCACAACATCAGGAATTCAACACTCATATTCATTTCCACACCCGCCACTGTACGTACTATACCTTCAGTCCAGTGCAATCCATCGTTGCCATGGTAACTCGACTGACGCTCAAACTATAACGATCATTAATATAGGTAATAAGTTTACCTGGCTTGGTGTGTGTGTTCTGGTACCGATCCGAGTCCGTCTATATTCCAAGGCTAACGAGGTAGAGAAGATCTCTGAAGATACCAACAAGAAGAATATGAGGAACCGAGCAACGAAGAGAATATAAAGTACACAATAAATTCTCACCACTGTGAACTTGGCCAGGAATTCCTCACACTAAACGTTTCTCCTTGTTTGTCTGGTACTGTGGTACTTAGTGTTCCATTTGCAGACTTTATCCACCTCACAATAGTGGATAGAGTTCTAAAAGTTCTTTCAATTAATGCTACATTGCTATCTAATGGTCTGCCACTTAGAACTATGCTCTCAAACACTTTATTAGCAGAAATTGCTCGGAAATAAAGTACAAGGATGATTAATGGAGCTTTGAGAATAGGTATGTGTGATGTGTGTCTCATTTATAAGGTCATTTTATAACAATTCTGTTGATATCTTACGGGAATTTGATTCTATGTGAATTTCTGGAAGGCTTGGCATACCAGATACTTTATGAACTGGTTCAGAGTCAGCAAATATTAATAGATAGAAACTCTTTACCATTCGTTGTTTATAATCATATTAGTTGGAAACAGTGTTTCTGACACTGAGGTGGCATTCCAGGAATTCTGTCTCGATGGTAAAATTGTCGATATGCAGTATGTACTTATGTAGGTATATTAGTATTTCCTGGTCTTGTCTTGGAAAACGATTCCCAATAATGAATGGCAAATGGCATTATGAATTCATGCTTCTCAGTCATTTGGTAGTTGGAACTTTTTGATCCTGGAATCCATTTCCTTCAGGATATCGATATTGTACTCGAAATCAGAATAAATTTTCGCATTTGGAGGTATACGAGTTTGACCGAAAATTCCCTATTGAATGGAGTGAGGAAAAAAAAGAACTCCCGTCACACTCACCTTTCAATTTTCATGGCAACTAGCAACTCAATTTACACACAGAGAAAAAAGTTAAAATTCTAATTCTTTCTCCCCACCTCTCTTTCTCTTTACCTCCCTGTCTCTCAAAATGAAACAAACCTAATGGTTTTAAATTTTTAATTAAAAACTCTGAAAATGGACACTCCATTTGAAGCTCTCTCGTTCTCCTTTGAAATTTTCCTGGGGGAACATAAAATATGTATGTGTGCTTTTTTAAAAGAATATCTTGGTGTTGTAAGTGTTTTAATTTGGTCACTTTCCTTTAGAACCGTTTTTCTTCCATTTGTAAAACTTGAAACTGAGTCTTTTGGACTATCTTGGTGTTGTAAGTGTTTTAATTTGGTCACTTTCCTTTAGAGCCGTTTTTCTTCCATTTGTAAAACTTGAAACTGAGTCTTTTGGACCCAATCTTCATATGTTTTTAGTATTTAGAAGTTTTACTTTTTTTCCTCTCCGATTATACTGTTTCAGAGTTTCTTCTATTGACCACTGCTTCGTTCCTAAGATGGTCTTTCTGGTTGGTCATTGGTATCTTGAGAACCACTGAAGACCCAACGCTTTATTCGCCACACCGAGTCATTAATTTATTAAATTCATTGTTCAAGCTCGAGGTCTCCTCGATATAATTTACATTTTGTAATCTAGAGGACAATCTACATATGTATGTTTTTAGTATTTAGAAGTTTTACTTTTTTTTCCTCTCCGATTATACTGTTTCAGTTTCTTCTATTGACCACTGCTTCGTTCTTAAGATGGTCTTTCTGGTTGGTCATTGGTATCTTGAGAACCACTGAAGACCCAACGCTATATTCGCCACACCGAGTCATTAATTTATTAAATTCATTGTTCAAGCTCGAGGTCTCCTCGATATAATTTACATTTTGTAATCTAGAGGAGAGTATTCATTTATATTAGTCATGTCGCTCTCAAATTCACTCAACCGAAAATTTTGTGGCTGTATAAATCTTGGCAGAAATCGAACTCAATACGTGATTCTGATCAAGGTAATGGCAATTCATTTGGGTTCTTTCTAATACGGGCCTCTATTAAGTTGTCCTGCGCGTTAGCAAGTTGGTAGTGTTCCTTGACTTCTTCTAGCTCAGTGCCAACTCCAGGTGAATTTGATGGAACAGCCTTGTGACCATGGCGATAATTAATATTGTAATAACTTCTGCTCCTATGACCTAACATAAAACTAATGAATGTTAACCTGAGAAATGCATCAGAATTGCTCGCTTCACTGGACAAACCTAGCAAGTTGGTAGTGTTCCTTGACTTCTTCTAGCTCAAGCTCAGTGCTAACTCCAGGTGAATTTGATGGAACAGCCTTGTGACCATGGCGATAATTAATATTTTAATAACTTCTGCTCCTATGACCTAACATAAAACTAATGAATGTTAACCTGAGAAATGCATCAGAATTGCTCGCTTCACTGGACAAACTAATGTAAATTGAAAAGTTAAGTGACCTTACGTAATGTAGAGGGACTAGAGGGGTATCTCTTGTACGAGTATGTACCATAATTATTATCAGTGGCCACAGATAAGATCTATTCATCTACATTGACATTCCCTTTCCGCTCTCGATGCTGCAACCTTTTGAGCTTTTGGCTCCGCTGATCGAAAATTCCACTAGATTTGTACTTTTGCATGATGAGCTACATATGTAAGCGTATCAAGGCGTTTAACAGTGATTTTCAGTAATTCTTCTGTAGTGAAAGCAAATTCTTTTCAATTAGAATGTACACAAACAACCTGTAGTACGGTAAGAGTAAGTACTGTTGATTATCACTTTGGTAACGTCCCCTCCTTGTGTTTTGTCTCCATTAGAACCTCCATCTTGCTCTCAGTTGCCAGTTGCTACCTTGCTACAATTAGTTGAGTGTTAATTTTCTCTCAAAGGTTCCGTATATCCTTCCCGGTCCTCTGCTCTTCCGTCGTCTAGTTTTAATTAAAATTTTTGTTGAATTATTAAATTTCAATTTAAATACTTTGTGTTCGAATTTCTTTTGACTGCAAAATCAAAACAATACCCATAGGGAATAATGTTGGATAAATAAATCCGTGTGACCATGGAGTAGAAATTTCAGGTAACACCTCCCTACCTCGTTGGAGAGGGCATCATTGCCAGATAAATTATGACCTTCCTTTGTTTATAAAGTCAGTCCCCGTGATTTATGATCATTAACAACAATTCAATAAAAAACATTAATACCAAAGGGGAAGTACCTGCTTCAACATTCACATTACGAACAAAAGGCATTTTCACATATCTTTTTTTAGTTCCTTTTTTTTATTTGCATAAGGGGAAGTACCTGCTTCAACATTCACATTACGAACAAAAGGCATTTTCACATATCTTTTTTTAGTTCCTTTTTTTTATTTGCATTAAATTAGCCCCAATATGTGTTCATGTCAGAAAAATATGTACCCCGCGTTTTTCCCTTTTGGTTTTCCAAACCCCGGGAGCCCCAAATGTCCCCATAACCTGCCCCTTCCCATTTCAAATATATGCAAAATAATCTAACGTTCGTTTTCTGCACCGAACAGTTTTTATTTTTATTTTACCCCATTTTCCTGCCCGTTCTTTCTGTCAGTTCTTGGAATTTATGATTTCGTCCACATTACCGAGTTAGAATAGGAAAAAATGCAAACATTTTAGTAAATGTTTTGTGGAGGTGAGCGGGCGAAAGTAAAGGGTGGAACCTAGGAATAGCAATAGACGAAGGCCAAAATATTCCAGATGGAATCCAGAACTCTCTTAACCTCACGGAGCTGAAAACAGGAATAACCATAGTAGGAAAGTAAAACCATACATAATTAGGTACATACACAATACCCCATTTTTCCTGCCCGTTCTTTCTGTCAGTTCTTGGAATTTATGATTTCGTCCACATTACCGAGTCAGAATAGGAAAAAAAAATGCTAACATTTTAGTAAGCGTTTTCATTTTAGTAAAGGGTGGAACCTAGGAATAGACGAAGGCCAAAATATTCCAGATGGAATCCAGAACTCTCTTAACTTCACGGAGCTGAAAACAGGAATAACCATAGTAGGAAAGTAAAACCATACATAATTAGGTACATACACAATACATACTATCGCAGAAAAAAGAATAGGAAAAAATGCAAACATTTTGGTAAACGTTTTGTGGAGGTGAGCGGGCGAAAGTAAAGGGTGGAACCTAGGAATAGACGAAGACCAAAATATTCCTGATGGAATCCAGAACTCTCTTAACCTCACGGAGCTGAAAACAGGAATAACCATAATAGGAAAGTAAAACCATACATAATTAGGTACATACACATTACACAATACATACTATCGCGGAAAATAAAGAGAAGTGGGAAGAGCCTGATCATCGTCTCAAAGTGATTTAAAGTCCAAACTGTTTTAGGAAAATGATCGCAGAAAATAAAGAGAAGTGGGAAGAGCCTCATCATCGTCTCAAAGTGATTTAAAGTCCAAACTGTTTTAGGAAAATGATTTTCACTTTGACATGAGATGTTTTCGCGTAGGTCCTATGGATTTTTTGCGTCCATAAAGGTTGGTTGTTAAACTTCCCCCAGCAGGTGGTAATGTTTAGCTACATAGGTTTAAAGTATTGTCTATCTTTTAAATGCCAGGTCCACCCTATATCAAGTACCAGGATATAACTTACCATTATTACCGTTTATTCCCGTATTGAAATGTCGGGAAAGCCCCTGGAAAATTCCTCGTGTACATTAGAGTCTGGAAGATGTTTTCGCGTAGGTCCTATGAATTTTTTGCGTCCATAAAGGTTGGTTGTTAAACTTCCCCCAGCAGGTGGTAATGTCTAGCTACATAGGTTTAAAGTATTGTCTATCTTGTTTTCGCGTAGGTCCTATGGATTTTTTGCGTCCATAAAGGTTGGTTGTTAAACTTCCCCCAGCAGGTGGTAATGTCTAGCTACATAGGTTTAAAGTATTGTCTATCTTTCAAATGCCAGGTCCACCCTATATCAAGTACCGGGATATAACTTACCATTATTACCGTTTATTCCCGTATTGAAATGTCGGGAAAGCCCCTGGAAAATTCCTCGTGTACATTAGAGTCTGGACTGGCATTTTCGCTCTTATTTATTTTTATTATTTTTACATTTATTTTCCCTTCTGCCCTTACAGGTATTTCCCTCGCTTTTTTTTCCCTTATCAACATTGTTTTTTAATGAGCTAATTTCTCCCCCTCCCTCGTTTATCCCTCTCTTTATCTCCTCCTCCCTCCTTTATCCCTCTATTCCCACTCTACCTTCTCATTTAGACGTATGGCCTGGAGTGTTTAAATCTACCCGTATCCCTCTCTTTATCTCCTCCTCCCTCCTTTATCCCTCTATTCCCACTCTACCTTCTCATTTAGACGTATGGCCTGGAGTGTTTAAAAAAGGTAATAAATTAAGATCAGTGGAGAGAGAAAAATAACGTTCAGGAATTCACATTATGTGTGGCACTCCGGTTCATTGTTTATAAAGACCAATAAATCTAGCTCGTGCTCACCGCGATGAACTTTGATTCTTGGAATTATGCTAGAGTACAAAACTATGTCCATCCAAACGATCCTCTGGGAACATTTCCTTCACGTTCAAGAGTATTGTAGAGTTCTCAGCCTCAGTAGCTGCAGCTATGAGACATCATTTGAATTGACAAAATAGAGGAGACGATTACCGCTCCACTTTGGCGGAAAACATTTCAATCTCTTTTGACAGTAGGTAATAAATTAAGATCAGTGGAGAGAGAAAAATAACGTTCAGGAATTCACATTATGTGTGGCACTCCGGTTCATTGTTTATCCTTTCCATGGGCCCCGTCAGCACATTCTGGAAATACCTGGAGAAAGCCATGACGAAAACTGTGGATAGAGTTTTGACGGAACCTTTCAAACCATTCAGAAACCTGCCTAAAATTAATGGCTATGAGTATAGGATAGGACCGTATAGGAAATGAATATGAATACCCTGTTGATTTGAGAATGAAAAGAGAAGAGTAATTAAGGAGATAACACGTGCACAAGAGAGAGAGAGAGAAAGAGAGAGAGATAGGAGGGAGAGAGAGAGAGAGAGAGAGAGAGAGAGAGAGAGAGAGAGAGAGAGGAGAGAGGCTGGGTTTTTAATATAATAAGAAGTGTCTAGGAAATGTAAAGCATGTATTCTCACACCTCAAGTGGAACATGGACGTTTACTCTGGCACAGCCAAAGAGAAGACTATTCCAGCTAACAAGACATACAAGTTGATCACGGAAACACAGATGAAAAAGTATGCCTTCCCTGTACCCTATCAGAAGGTGTGGAAGTTGTACACAAAATCTAAGGGATTGAAAAAGTGATCTCTCATCTCCTTGACCGGGTCATTCGTAGGTTAGTATCTCACACTTTTCTCGCCATAGGGTGTTTTACCTTTGTAAGAACAAAGTAACGGTTTTCCTCCATTTTAAGTGTTATTATTGTTAACTCTTTTTACAAGTTATTGTATGTGCCATTTTATTTATTAATTAAATATTGATTAGTCGTACAATCTAAATAATATGAACTGGGAATGTACTATCTAATAACGTTGGCACTATTCCATACAGCAGTTTGGGAGATATACATTCGGAATCCTCTGTCCTGATTTGAGTAATGGTGGTAACCAACTATAACCTACAATTCCGGAAATTTTAATAGCGACAGACAGTAGAGATATGTAAAGAGTGAGTTAGAAAGAACTCTTCAGTGGACTACTCAGTCAGTGAGTCGAATCCTGTCTCCCAATACCTGTATAGGGAGTTGAAGAGTTACATCACGAAAGATTGACTCAGTAGTCCACTGAAAAGAGTAGTTCTTTTTAAGAGCTCACTCACCCAATCTGTACACATCTCTAACAGGCAGGAACGACCATTTTAGGCAGTTGTGACGTCATTGTATTCTAACCCAGTATTTCTTTCTGTTTTCAGATCTGTCAGAATTTCCTGTCAGTTTATTCGGTAAGTGTTTCATTTGACCTGGGACCAACTAGTGTATCCGAATTTCAGGATGGCCGGAACCGCGACCAATGAGATATGAAAGAATCTAGGATTCAAATTAGGAAGTAGGATCAAAAGAATAAGAAATGTGGGCCACACTTTTTAACAAACAAACAAACAAACAAACAAACAAACAAACCAACAACACAAATTACAAACAAACAGAGATCTCAAGTTAAGTAAAACCATGTAAAAATTAGCTTAGCTTTTACTGCTCAGGTATTGGTAGCTTATAAACAAACCAACAAACAAATTACAAACAAACAGAGATCTCAAGTTAAGTAAAACCATGTAAAAATTAGCTTAGCTTTTACTGCTCAGGTATTGGTAGCTGATGTAATTTTACGTTATTTTTACATATCTTGGAACATAGACTTGCTTAAATTGAAGCATGACTAGGTATACCGACATAATGGTACAAGCAAAGGAAGACATGCCTATTCGTATAAGCAAAGAGCTTGATCCTATTACCCTCTATCTACCTACAATAAGAAACACAAGCTCTTTCCTATACCCAAGTCCATAAGGTGTCCAATGTCCAATGTTTCCACAGGCATCTTTTAAATTATTCTGGAATATTGGGTGCAAATATCTTTCACCTGGGGAAAGGCAAACAGGAGCCTTTGAAATATTCAATCTAATGGTGTGTCTGTTATAACCCTTTAACATGTTGGAGACGAGGCTAAACTAAGATCGGGATGTTTTCTTCGTAGAAGGTGGGCCAGAAAATCAATTTTCTTTGGTACAGCAAATAAAAATGGTGATGCTTTCCCATAGGAAAGTTGCAAACCAGCATATGTATTCTTATTGAAAATCCGTCAAATTCTGATTTTTTTCAATAATGAATTAATGACCTTCATAATGAAAGCCTGTTCAAAAGCTCCGGTTAGCGTCACACGAGATTTTATGCGCTAGTCATCCTACTGGCTTTTGTTTATAAGGGGTACTATTTCTGATGGGGTTATAAGGGCTTGCTACTAAAATTGACATTTTATGTTAAACTTTGGTGTTCGGACCTGCTCGATTTTCATTGTTATCAGACTGACACTGTAAAAAAGGATCCCGTAAGCATACCAACAGTTATTCTTACAACGCCATACTTGAATATACACATATAAAGATATACGTAGTAAGCATGAATTTTTTTCGTCTTTTTCGGAACCCTTAATTAGTTTTTTTTTTTTTTTTTGACGTGGGATGCTGGGCATGACCGGGCTTAACAGAGGTTTGGATACTGATTGTGATTGCCACGAATGCCACGTGAGGTCATCATACCCCTCCAATTACTGTCTGTAGTGTGTAGTTCCGTTGGTCCGTCCGACGCGATGGGCTTGAAATATTGTTAAAGCCGCGCTCAAGACTCCGCAGTTCCGGGTTCGAGCCCCGTTATTTCTGGAAGATTTGTTCCACAGAAATCCGCAGCTTTTCTCCAGAGATGGAGGTTTATTGATTTTTTTACTTTTTAATTTCTACAGATCGGAGTTCTGACCCTACTTCTTTTGTCCTACTTTCCTATGAAATACAGTGAAGAGAAGGAGAGAGAGAGAGAGAGAGAGAGAGAGAGAGAGAGAGAGAAAGAAAGAAAGAGAGAGAGAGACGAGATTAAAGAAAAGGGACCCCCCCCTAAATCTAATGATTGATAAAGGAAAGAATGATGTGGCCTTCAGAATAATAACAATAATTGAAAAGAAAGAGAAGAAATTATCAAAAAATTGAATGCATGGAGGATTAATAGCACCATAATGAACTTCACAATGAATGAATATCATAGCTTGATGATGCGAGAGCTTACTTCCTCTGACATTAGAGAGAACACCTCAGTCTCCTTCTGTACTCCACATTGCTTGCCCTTCTTCACAGGATAAAGGAGCCAACCGTATCTCTTAACCCAGATAGGTACCTATACCTGGCAACTTTCAGCTTTTATTGATCGACCGTTTGTTGCAATAATAGTTTGATCCTGAATTCATACTTACTTACGCCCAGAGTCATTTGAAGGCTTTATGTCATGTCAACCCGAGTCCTCCAAAGTGTTTAATATCCCTCGCATTACTGGGTGGATCGCAGATTTCATCATGATGTCATTTCGTAGATCCGTATAAGCTCAACCCATCTTTTCGGGCAGTTGCCTCATAATGTCATTTGCTGAAATTCTAATAGGTGGTGAACCTTGTACGTCTTCTCTATTCTCGTTGTGACATATTTTCTGTGTTTCCCAACTGGCTAAATATTTTATTAATCCTGTTTAATTGTTTCGTGTTAACATCATTGCCAAATCTCAAAAGTGACATATCTAATCTTTGATTTTGCTATATGAATTTGGTGTTCCTTATCACTAGTTTTCCTTTGGATGGTTTTCAGCCCTTTCAAGAGTAACAGGATCACAGGAAAGAACCTTGTCTTCAAGACTTTTGATTCTCATTAACCTTCTGGAATTGGTTGATCCCATCCAGTATATTGTATATTTCTGTTTTGAGTATTTCACAAGTTTTCTGACACTTTTCCTCTTCTCTAGCTTTTTTTTATTGTTAACTGAATTATTCAATGGGGTTTTTATGATGCTGCAAAACCTGTAGAATATTCAGTTTATATTTTTTTCCTCAGCATGTAGGGAAATTCTTTTATTATATTTGGTACAATTTTAAAATTTATGAACGTCCAGGGAGCGAACGTTTAGTCCTAAGTGTTTAATAATGTTTCAAGTGCTAAAGAGACAGCTGTATTCATATTGCACCGAGATATTTGTGGCACTTCTGCAGAGAAAAGATCAGCTAGTGAAACATCCTCATCAAAGGTCAGGCTTTGAAGACCATTTTACTTTTCTCTTCAAATCTCTCTCTCTCTCTCTCTCTCTCTCTCTCTCTCTCTCTCTCACACATATAAACATATATTACAAAAAAAATAACGCATTCTCTCTCTCTCTCTCTCTCTCTCTCTCTCTTTCTCTTACACATATGAACATATTGTACACAATCAATGTCCTATTCATAATACATCCAGACAATTACCTTTCACTACCGGTGATACATCTTGAAAACTCACCACCGGATTCCCCCATCTCTCTTCTAGAACAGACTGATAAGGATCAAAAGGTCACCAAAAGTGTACAGAATGTGTACAGATGTTGAAGATTTTTCCACGTTGAAAGAGTAAATCAAAGGATGTATGGTCGAAAATTTGAACTTTCGGCATTTTCCATACAAAATCTTTCGACCAAAGTTCTATAGAATTCGGATCACAGTTAGTACAATTATGTAGGTATACAATTAGCAGTCATCAGTCCTCAAGTGTTACTGCTAAGGAAGGGGCTTTCACCCGCCATTAGGTGGGTCCGCACCTCCTCACATTAACCTCAGCCAGCCTCAGTGAGGCCAGGAAAAACCAGCAGCATGTGATCGCCTAGATGGCCACCTATCCGGTTACCAACCACGCGCAAAGTTGCGTCGCTTAACTTCAGTCATCCATTGGGAATTGATACATTGAAGGTTGTGCTATCGCCACCGGCGGTAGCTTAACCTGCTTAACTAGCTTTAGTAGAAGATCACGATGTGTTAAGTGTTACCATTACCAATGACCTTCCTGTACTAATTTTTCCAAGACCGGTAACACATGAGCTACCTTGACGCCTCATATAGGGGACTCTCGATTTTAAAGGGGCGCCCAATGTAGGAAAGATAAATGAGTGTTAAATAGAGAAATAACTAAGTTTAGAGTTCGAAGGGATTAGGTGAGAGAGAGAGAGAGAGAGAGAGAGAGCGCAGGGATTTGCTGCTCTCATTAGAACATGTTGCTGGGTGCTCACAGGGCCGATTTTTCATCCGGAGTCCGTGGGTTCGACTAATCCAACTTTTGTCCTCTTTCTCCTACGAGAGATGGTTTTTGCTTGGACCGTTTTCACCCAGATTGAGGAGAAATCGATGTTTTATCCGAGATTCAAGGAACACTGTGTCAATGTGGGAATAACATTTTCAACTTCCGCACTTATTACATAGTACAAAATCCGTAAGTTCAAACCAACTCTTGAAATTACAGGTTGTCCAGAGCGAAAACAACAAAGTTGGCCATGGTATTTGGACTCGTAACCGACGAGATTGACTGCAGTTCGAATCCCAGGAACAAATGAAAAAGACAAATCCCTTCATCCTACTATTCAGCTTTCAGATTAAAATTTCAGTGTTTTGAGCTTTCTCCCGTTTTACCCTCATAAACGAAAATTCACCCCTGATGTATCACACTTATAATAGAGGTGTTACAATTAGGAGCTAGGGGGAGGGGGGCTTTCTTATGAATGTATTGAAACATAATAGCTACAATCAACATCTAGCCCCTATTCAGCTTTCAGATTAAAATTTCAGTCTTATGTTTGCACTGAGCTTTCTCCCGTTTTATCCTCATACACGAAAATTCACCCCTGATGTATCACACTTATAGAGGTGTTACAATTAGGAGCTAGGGGGAGGGGGGCTTTCTTATGAATGTATTGAAACATAATAGCTACAATCAACATCTAGCCCCAACATACGTTATGATTACAATCAAGATTTTTACTTTCCATTACCTCTCACTGTATCAAATGCTTCCTTTAATGATACTTATTGTATTAGAGGGATCAGGGGCTCCTCTCATAACTTGAGTTAGAGTATTAAATCTACCAACAGACCTACTTATTTTTAGGAAAATCAATATTAGAATTATGAAGCACAACCGCAAAATCAACCGGAGAAATTAGACGTCAGTGTCAGAGGGTGAAAACGGAAAAAGACCCATTCCTTATCAAAATACAGTGAAACCAAGTTCTAAACAAAGCACTTGAGTTGTATTAAATCTAACAACAGACCTACTTATTTTTAGGAAAATCAATATTAGACTTATGAAACACAACCGCAAAATCAACCAGAGAAATTAGACGTCAGTGTCAGAGGGTGAAAACGGAAAAAGACCCATTCCTTATCAAAATACAGTGAAACCAAGTTCTAAACAAAGCAAAGGACCAAAACGGTGAAATCGTGAAATGTGCATCTTGACGGTGTGACATGTCTGAGCATGTCACAGTTACCAGAGTGACGTGATGCTCATTAGACCATCTTCAATATTCTACTTATAATGACGCAACCACATATGAACATATTGTACACAATCAATGTCCTATTCATAATACATCCAGACAATTACCTTTCACTACCGATGATACATCTTGAAAACTCACCACCGGATTCCCCCATCTCTCTTCTAGAACAGACTGATGAGGATCAAAAGGTCACCAAAAGTGTACAGACGTTGATGATATTGCCGCGTTGAAAGAGTAAAACAAAGGATGTATGGTCGAAAATTTGAACTTTCGGCATTTTCCATAAAAAATCTTTCGACCAAAGTTCTAGAGAATTCGGATCACAGTTAGTACTATTAGCAGTCATCAGTCCTCAAGTGTTACTGCTAAGGAAGGGGCTTTCACCCGCCATTCGGTGGGTCCGCACCTCCTCACATTAACCTCACCCAGCCTCAGTGAGGCCGGGAAAAGCCAGCAGCATGCGATCGCCTAGATGGCCACCTATCCGGTTACCAACCACGCGCAAAGTTGCGTCGCTTAACTTCAGTCATCCATTTGGAATTGATATATTCAACGTTGTGCTATCGCCACCGGCGGTAGCTTAACTAGCTTTAGTACAAGGTTACGATGTGTTACCAATGACCTTCCTGTACTAATTTTTCCAAGACCGGTAACACATGAGCTACCTTGACGCCTCATATAGCGGACTCTTGATTTTAAAGGGGCGCCCAATGTAGGAAAGATAAATGAGTGTTAAATAGAGAAATAACTAAGTTTAGAGTTCGAAGGGATTAGGTGAGAGAGAGATAGAGAGAGAGAGCGCAGGGATTTGCTGCTCTCATTAGAACATGTTGCTGGGTGCTCACACAGGCGCGATTTTTCATCCGGAGTCCGTGGGTTCGACTAATCCAACTTTTGTCCTCTTTCTCCTACCAGAGATGGTTTTTGCTTGGACCGTTTTCGTTTTCACCCAGATTGAGGAGAAATCGATGTTTTATCCGAGATTCAAGGAACACTGTGTCAATGTGGGAATAACATTATTTTCAACTTCCGCACTTATTACAGAGTACAAAATCCGTAAGTTCAAACCAACTCTTGAAATTACAGGTTGTCCAGAGCGAAAACAACAAAGTTGGCCATGGTGTTTGAACTCGTAACCGACGAGATTGACTGCAGTTTGAATCCCAGGAACAAATGAAAAAGACAAATCCCTTCATCCTACTATTCAGCTTTCAGATTAAAATTTCAGTGTTTTGAGCTTTCTCCCGTTTTACCCTCATAAACGAAAATTCACCCCTGATGTATCACACTTATAATAGAGGTGTTACAATTAGGAGCTAGGGGGAGGGGGGCTTTCTTATGAATGTATTGAAACATAATAGCTACAATCAACATCTAGCCCCAACATACGTTATGATTACAATCAAGATTTTTACTTTCCATTACCTCTCACTGTATCAAATGCTTCCTTTAATGATACTTATTGTATTAGAGGGAACTTGAGTTGTATTAAATCTAACAACAGACCTACTTATTTTTAGGAAAATCAATATTAGACTTATGAAACACAACCGCAAAATCAACCAGAGAAATTAGACGTCAGTGTCAGAGGGTGAAAACGGAAAAAGACCCATTCCTTATCAAAATACAGTGAAACCAAGTTCTAAACAAAGCAAAGGACCAAAACGGTGAAATCGTGAAATGTGCATCTTGACGGTGTGACATGTCTGAGCATGTCACAGTTACCAGAGTGACGTGATGCTCATTAGACCATCTTCAATATTCTACTTATAATGACGCAACTCGCAAGATGCAAGTCTCATTTAGAAATAATGATATTGAGCAAGATGATGATGATGATGAGTTAAAGTTGTTGTTCATTAAAATAGGAAACTCATTAAACCTCCTATCAAACTGAATGCAGAATATAGTCATCAGAATAAAATTGTTAAGTTGAATACACACCACCATCTGTCTTTCGCTACATGTATGTTTTTTACGTGATTTTTCTGTAATAAATTTTCAGAACGGGTGAAAACTTGTGTTAAGCTGAATACACACCACCATCTGTCTTTCGCTACATGTATGTTTTTTACGTGATTTTTCTGTAATAAATTTTCAGAACGGGTGAAAACTTGAAAAGAGTATTGCATGTTTTCCTTATAACTTTTCCTGGAGTGTTAATTGAGACCTGCCTGATGAGATGTCCGTATTATTGTGTTGTATGCTCAAATAATCCTTGATATCAGCAAACCACCTAAGACTAATGAAAGGATTGTAGAAAATCCATTCTGATTGGTACTAAATGTCTAGGCTTTAGTTTCTTACAAGCAATCCAGTTCATTCAGCCCCAACTCAAACCCCAATCAATGTTCGAACTTCTAACGGTATAAAGGAAATGAAAAGATATAGACCAAATTCTAGTCACTCACTATCAGCAAGTCTGGTAACATATGTACAAGGAAGACGTGTGTATTCAACATGGAGTACTCATGGTAGTGACACATTTGTGATAAATGACCCCTCGCATGTAGTTCCCGAGATGCTTTGTGACCAACATATTCAAATGAAAGAATCCTGATTTACGAGCTGACATTTGTGTGTTACAAACTAATGACTTCATTTGTATGTTTATCTTGTTAACATCATTGCCAAATCTCAAAAGCTCCTTTTTGTGACATATCTAATCTTTGTTTTTTCTATATGAATTTGGTGTTCCTTGTCACTAGTTTTCCTTTGGATGGTTTTCAGCCCTTTCAAGAGTAACAGGATTACAGGAAAGAAACCTTGTCTTCAAGACTTTTGATTCTCATTAACCTTCTGGATTTGGTTGATCCCATCCAGTATATTGTATATTTCTGTTTTGAGTATTTCACAAGTTTTCTGACACTTTTCCTCTTCTCTAGCTTTTTTTTGTTTTGTTGTTCGTGTTGTTTTTGGAGAAAAATTCGGCGCGGCGATAGAAAGAAATAGCTTTTTTTTATTGTTAACTGAATTATTCAATGGGGTTTTTATGATGCTGCAAAACCTGTAGAATATTCAGTTTATATTTTTTCCTCAGCGTTTGTTTTGTTGTTCGTGTTGTTTTTGGAGAAAAATTCGGCGCGGCGATAGAAAGAAACAGGTGGACAGTGGACAGGGATTCATTATAGTAACGTAGGAAATTGACGGATTCTCCCTTTGTATCGTTAATATCTCCGTGAATAATGGTTTCTTAGAAAATTCAAGATAATGGAACAGCTCAGCTGGCTCATTAAATTGTTTCGACTTAAGTCCAATTATTTCATCTTGTGCCCGAGCTCGAATATAAGGTCAAGTTAAAAATCGTCATTAAAATTTCAAGTTGAATAAATAAAAACCAATATTGCTTACAAGTAGTCATTCTTTCTTTCCCCTAGCTAGGGTTTCTGGATCTATACGTATATGTACCTATAATTTATAGATCTAAGCTTTCTATACAGTTACCCAGACTACCGAGGAGGAAGATAGTAGATAGTCTGAGTAGTCAAATCATAATCACAGATTTTTAGATTGATCTTCTTGAAAAAGGAGAAT
>NW_007377744.1:0-29722 GCF_000475195.1 Diaphorina citri
GTTCAGACTCGCTCGGAATCACCGTTAGACTGAGTCGATTCGCACACGGGTCCTAACCGTTTCTTAGTTGAGTTTCCTTCGAATAAACTGGCTTGAATATTTTACCAGAGAATATCCCTAATGCCGCTCGCATCTGTTCGTCTATTAAGAGGTTTGATAGAGGAAACTGTGCGTCCTTTCGTCCTGAGATCAGAGAAAAGAAAGACAGGATAGGAGGAAGCCAGCCTTTCCGAGAGCGAAACTTGTCTGTTCAGCATAAACTTTTCTTGGTTTGGGTTCTCTTAGTTTGGGTTCTCTTGGTTTGGGAATCTTGCCAGCGACCTAGCGCCTAGCGCTTACAAGGCAGACGCTTGCTAGTGGCGTAGTGGTCAAGACGCTCGCCTGGTAATCAGGAGGGCGTGGGTTCGATTCCAGCCAAGGTATGGAATTTTATCCTCATTTATTTGAGAATTTGACCACGTAATAATGGAGCTCTAAGGGTTAGGTGGTAGAGAACGCTATTAGACGGGTTGTTCTTTTATTCCAAGAGGTTTGATAGAGGACACTTTAACCGCTAAGGTTTTATAGTCCCGAAATCGAAGAGAGGAGAAAGACAGGATAGGAGAAAGCCAGCCGTTCGAGAACGAACATTATCTGTTCAGGATAAAATCCGCCCCGGGCGGGAATCGAACCCGCGGCCTAGCGCTTACAAGGCAGACGCGCTATCAACCGAGCTAACTAGGCTGGCGAGAAAGGTGTAGGTAAGTCAACTACCTACCTACTCGAATTTCTTCTTACACCTCTGTTGATCTTCTTCATTGTTACTTATCTATTTGACTATTTGTTAGATAGATAGCTAGATACTATTTTACTTTCAAACGGATGGCCTAAATTCCATCTCATCTTATCCTCTTTTCTTTCACAAAACGAAATCTCATCTCCTCTGTATAAGTGCCAATTAGGCTGGACATTTAAATACGAATCGATCTGCAACAAACACAACAAAAACATTCAGCACCAACAACAAGATCCGACAACAATGCCATCAAGATTGAAAACAAATCCGGTGTGAATATCACACGGCTTTATATTACAACAAGGATGCCATCAAGATTGAAAACAAATCCGGTGTGAATATCACACGGCTTTATATTACAACAAGGATCTACTATTCGATCCCAGCCAAGGCATGGAATTTTATTTGAGATTTTGACCACATAATAATGGAGCTCTGACACTCTCAATCAGCTTTAGAGTTTTAGGGCTATTTCACATCTAGACTGCAACTTGTAGTATACGGCAATTTTCATGTTGAGGGCTACATAGTCTTATGGGCCTGTTCACACTTGAACTTGAAGTTTAAGTGTGAACAGGCCCAAGGGACTATGTAGCCCTCAACATGAAAACTGCCGTATACAACAAGTTGCAGTCTAGATGTGAAATCCGCCTTAGAGTGATCGCTTTGAGGCCAACTGGTTTTGGCTAAACGAAATTTTCCGAGTGGATACCCTTCGCACTCAACCTTCGCTATTGATATAGCATAAGGAAATTTGGACTTGTCTACTCCCTGTTTATAGTCCCCTAGCTAGACGCAAATCTAATACTCCCTGTTTATAGTCCCTCAGCCAGACAGTTTCCCTACGTAGGTACTGTAATAGAAAGTAAAATCATTTCACAAGCAATTAGAGTTGGACGAGATGCTGAAAGGTGTGTTTTCAAACACCTTTACGTCTGAAGGAATCAGTAGAATGCAATTGATATTGGAAGTGCAGTGGCGCGAAACGCCAAGACAAATGAACCGTGCAACAAGGAGGAGAAGATAATAAAAAAGGTAGGGACGAAAAGATCGCTAAAAAGTTGATCAAGTCATGGTTTTTGTGAACACGAGATTTCTAGAGACAATCTATCTATTTTCTGACTTTCTTTTAAAATTAAAACATGTTATCAAAGCCGTTAACGTAGATAGGTGTTCAGGTGTGTCCACACACACATGGTCGACGGCCGTCGATCGACCATCGATCTATGTCGAATGTCGATTGACTATGTTTGGACACACCTTTATAGATTTTACATACCCACATACCTTCTTATTCGGATGGATCGGGACTGAAATCTCTTCGGCTTTACATAGGACTAGAATTCAGCCCCGAAACATTCAAATATCAAGATACGGGACAGCTTTAAATTCATAACACCAACTTGATTACTGTAGCTTTGAAAGTATTTTATTTATTTATTTATTTAGGTAAATTCATTATTTGTATTTTTCGACTTGACACATTTCACGGTTAAAATATTTTTATAAAAAAAGAATAATAATATTAATTATTATTTACAGAGAAAACGTCGAAAAAAGGCAATTAATTTTAGACCAATTATTTTAAATTTATTTCTACTATTTTATTAATTAATTCAGATACTTTTATCAAGTAGAGTTTGTATTAAATCAAATGTTCACCAGACTTTTACTTTAATCCTAATGAAGATATTATTACTTGAAATAATGTGAATTATTTATTAGACTTTCATGTAAAACTCCGATAAACACTTCATTTAATACAAAAGCGTAGGATAAAGTGCTTCAAGTTTCAAATGTTGATCGATATTGTTCAGATTCAATCAATCAATCATTTCTCGACACCGTTTAAAGTTTCACCAGCTTTCACAAACACACTGAACTGCCTTCTCATTAAAGCTTCGACTACTAACAAGGTTCTAACAAGATTCTAAACTGATCGGAAGCAACTTTTTATTTTGACAGGTTTTATCTTCGAGATAAAATCCTGGCCGCGAGCAATTTCTAAGCGGGAGATCAGCGAAAAAGAACAGTTAGCTCAGCTTTAGAACAGGATTAGCCCGTTGATGTCTTCCTCCTAGCTGGTAGCTACTGGCTAACTCATCTAACAGGAAAAATAATCACATGGTAGCCTAGTCAGCTTGGAAAATAGCCTAGTTTATAGTTAGCTTGCAAGGTAGCGTTAAGCCTAGGTGTCTGGCTAGGGGACATTAAACAGAGAGAAGACTAGCATCTGGCTGTGGGACTATAAACAGGGAGGAGAACAGCTAACCCTAACCAGCCTAGCAAGCTGGCAGTTCCTCAAAGGGTTCTCTCTGCTTTTAAAGACCAAGCACAAGTCCTCACGATGGTTGACTGCGGTTCAGGACGAGCCAGCCAATTTAACATGGCTAGAGCTAGAGACCATCACCCCGGTATGAAGCAAATAGGCAAATACAAAAAGACATCTTTTCTTTATTCTAAAGCCGCTACAACAACAACAACAACAACATAAAAGGAGAGGGAGAAGGAGAATAACCTTCTCTCACCTTCTTTCCCTTAAGTCTTCCACTTGAGAACTGAACAGCATTGAGCAGAAAAGAACCATCCATAAGGCAATTCCCCATATCGGTGGTTTTTTTCTGCTCAATGCTTTTCAACTACAATTGATCAATATACATAACTATTTTAATTCAATTCAATACCTTCTCCTTCTTTCACCTTCTCTCCTTTGAGTCTTTCACTTGAGAAATGGACAGCAAGGAATTCCCCTTATGGATGGTTCTTTCCTGCTTAATACCACATATGCTGTCCAATTACAATAATTCTTCAATACAACCACAATACTTCAATTCAATTCTCCTTCCTCTTTCACCTTCTCTCCCTTTTGCAGGACAATTCATCAGCTTAAACCTTAAACCAATCTACGCCATCAGATCTTCTCGAGATTTCAGCAAACCGTTTAACTCCGGATCCACGCTGTTTTACTCTGTTTCAGTTCTTTTCAGTCAGTGCTCAGTTTAACTCGTGTGACTATTGTTGTTTTTCACGTCTAGAAAATAAGATCGAATAATTGAAACATCGATATATTTTTTTAGCGAAATTTTTTCTTTCCTTTTTTGGACGCTAAAATTTAGAATTAAATTTAGTGTTGTTCTTTTAATAATGTTTTAGCATAAACACTGCAATTCTAATGATATTGTTTTCCACATGTCCGTAGTAAATAACTTCCATTTTACTTTTTTGTAAAAGAAAATTGGGGTATCTCAATTTGCTGCCCATTTGAGGAAATCAAAAGTTCACCATCCCTTTTGTGTTCAAATTTTTTCACCTTTAAAAACTCCTGATAAAACACTCAATAATTTTTTACCTAACTTAAATTTTATCTATGACTATAGAAGGAAGTTAGTTATCTATTTTTATTTAGTTTAACTCAAACTTTTGTGAACAATTTCCCCAAAAAATCCGTTTTCTGCTGTTCAGTTGATCCTGTCGAAAGCTGATTGAAAACATCATGAGAGGTAAGTGAGCTACATCTATTTCCAGAACGTCCTTTACCTTTACTAATTGTATTAACTCTATAAATTCCCTTTTTACTTTGGCTGTGCCGCCTCTGGTCGCTACTTACAATCATAATATTGTCTTCACGAGGCTAAGTGCAGCCGGAATTCCAAGCTCAGAGCCCAAAAAACTCTAAACTCTACCGAGAATTGAATCCAGGACCTACGGTGTGCAAGTCTACTGCGATATCCATTAGACCACGGATATTGTGGTAATTATTCAGAAGCCACGACCCACGACAGTGAAAAAGAAAGCTCCTTTTTCTGTTTAACCTAACCCTATAATAACAATGGTCACTGCTCATTTGTGACAGCTTCTTTTTGTAGCAATTTTCCACTAACGTGACGTCTGAACAAGTTCTGAAATTGTTTCCACCACCAATGTTCTGATAATGGGACTTTCAAAATTACCGTGAAAGTAAAACTCCGTCAATATATCCATCTTCCTCGGGACCGTATGATTCATTTGTGTAAACATGGAAGTCATTTCACGGACATTACTATTTCACCGCCATGTGCTAACTTTGCTAATAACAACAGGCATGCAATCTGATGTCTATTAGCATACAAACCCCGGTATGTAATTAAACCATATGGGTTTGCATGGACGTGCCAGGAATAGGTAAGTGTCCTTAGACGGTCAAGATTTTTTTCAAAATGACATCAAGTGTGATTCAAAATTAAAATAATTTCAAGTTAGAAATATGATTGACAATCAAGGTGATTCTATTAGCATACAAACCCCGGTATGTAATTAACCATGTGGGTTTGCATGGAAGTGCCAGGAATAGGTAGGTGTCCTTAGGCGGTCAAGATTTTTTTCAAAATGACATCAAGTGTGATTCAAAATTAAAATAATTTCAAGTTAGAAATATGATTGACAATCAAGGTGATTTATAGAAGCTTTGCTGAATGCTTCAATCGATTAACCAAATTTAATGATTGACCATCAAGGAGACAAAGGTGCTTTTGATAATAGCGGCAGTAGCTAAAAGGGAAGGGCATCCGCTCGTAAAATTTGTAGCCAGGACAGGTTGTTGTAGTGGCTTCAGCTATAGCCGAAAGGTACCGCAGTCAACCATCTGTGCTTGTTCTTTTCAAGCAGAGAGAACCCTTTGAAACTATCAGCTAGCTAGGCTGGTCAGGGTTAGCTGTTCTTCTCCCTATTTATAGTCGCCCAGCCAGACGCTAGTCTACTCTCTGTTTAACGTTCCCTAGCTAGTCAGGACGACTGACTGTCTTAGAAGTGACATGACGTGCTGTTAGCTATTTCGAGGACTTACACCTTCCCAGACGGAATTCGGTAAAGAAAACCAATTTGGGATAAAATTTGGTATCATCATTCGAGATGCATTCAGCCTAGAGAGGTCAATGAGTGACAATCATTTATTATGCTCATTGCTCAAGCTTTAAGCCCAAATATCTTGAAGCATGCTTTAAGCTCAAAGATCTTAAGGCATCCAGGGCATCAACCATGAAACCCATTCAAACTGAGACGAAGAAAGTACGTGTCACTCAATTTTCTTTAGATGGATCACTGAACAGACTCACTATCAGGTAGACTTGACAGGTACGGCTGAAAAGGTCCGTCTGTCAGGTCTACCTGATAGTGAGTGGCTGGCCTTATCATTGATGTCACCACCAAAATCACCATCTCCGATAACAAATGTTACAAAATCATCAAAAACTGTTTGCTAATGATTGTTCGTGTTCGTGATGAATTATGTCAAGAATTTGCATCCACGGAAAGAATGTATAATTCCCAGTCCTAGTACAGCCTCATCTCCTAGTCCTTCAGTATCATCCTTAGGTATCTTTACCATTGATGTCACCACCAAAATCATTATCACCGAATAACAACTGTTACAATATCAATTGTTACAAGATCATCAAAAAACTGTTCCCTAATGATGTTCGTGATGAATTATGTCAAGAATTTGCATCCGAGGAATGGTGATTGCTGACGGTGCCGGGATGGTTCCTCAGTTTCCTCTGCTCAAGATATTTTCTGAGATAATTGATTTGTTCAGACTCGCTCGGAATCACCGTTAGACTGAGTCGATTCGCACACGGGTCCTAACCGTTTCTTAGTTGAGTTTCCTTCGAATAAACTGGCTTGAATATTTTACCAGAGAATATCCCTAATGCCGCTCACATCTGTTCAATCTATTAAGAGGTTTGACAGAGGAAACTGTGCGTCCTTTCGTCCTGAGATCAGAGAAAAGAAAGACAGGATAGGAGGAAGCCAGCCTTGCGAATAAACTGGCTTGAATATTTTACCAGAGAATATCCCTAATGCCGCTCACATCTGTTCGTCTATTAAGAGGTTTGACAGAGGAAACTGTGCGTCCTTTCGTCCTGAGATCAGAGAAAAGAAAGACAGGATAGGAGGAAGCCAGCCTTTCCGAGAGCGAAACTTGTCTGTTCAGCATAAACCAAACTACTTACTTTTCGATTGCTTTTCCACGAAATTCATCCCGCCAGGAAGTTTTTCATTGGAGAACAACGATTCCATTACCAGCCGTGTTCGAACTGCCTAGCTGTAGTACTTATAGACGCACTGAAGAGAGAAATGTTTACCAATCTAATTAGTAGGTATAGTCAGGAATAACTCAGGTAAAACAAGACGACAAGAAATATTCTTTACTTTCGGTATTCCTAAAATAGTATACAATCAGCATCGACATACAACAGTACCTACTTGTACTTAGTAGATTCGTAGAAGCTTAACTCATCCTTCAGGGCTGTTTGCCCCTACACCTAAACCTTGGAGTGGGTTTTTTGTGTATGACTTAGTAAGTCTTAATACCTTTTTCTTAAGTAGGTACCTATCTATTTAGGTGTGAGAAGGAGGGGAAATCATCTGAATTCAAATTTTTCCAATACATAGTTTTCAACTTTTCAAGGTTTTGAGGAGCAGATTTTCTAAATTACCTAAAGTCAGTCAGACCTGCTTATTAAGAGGTTTGACAGAGGAAACTGTGCGTCCTTTCGTCCTGAGATCAGAGAAAAGAAAGACAGGATAGCAGGAAGCCTTGTCTGTTCAGCATAAACTTTTCTTGTCTGTTCAGCATAAACTTTTCTTGGTTTGGGTTCTCTTGGTTTGGGTTTTCTTGGTTTGGGTTCTCTTGGTTTGGGAATCTTACCAGCGACCTAGCGCTAGCGCTTACAAGGCAGACGCACTACCCTTACTCTTTAAGCAGAGGGTATGAGGAGAAACGCTACTATGGCACCCTTTTCTTTTTTTCTGCCTTCAAGGGGTAGTTCTACTGAAGGAGCTCTTCCACCAAACTACTTACTTTTCGATTGCTTTTGTTGTTGTTATTGTTGTTCTTGTTGTAGTGGCTTCAGCTTTAGCCGAATACTTCGATTGCTCTTCACCAATTTCACCTCGTCTATGGTGCATTTTTTATTCCTAATAGACCTCGCCTAGTGGTTGCCTTCCACTCAAGAGTCTATTATTATTATAATTATTATTATTACCCTTTAATTAAGCAGAGGGTACGAGGAGAAACGCTACTATGGTACCCCTTTCTTTTTTTCTGCCTTTAAGTGGTAGTTCTACTTAAGGAGCTCTTCCCTTCCACCAAACTACTTACTTTTCGATTGCTTTTGTTGTTGTTGTTTGTTGTTGTTCTTGTTGTTGTTGTAGTGGCTTCAGCTTTAGCCGAATACTTCGATTGCTCTTCACCAATTTCACCTCGTCTATGGTGCATTTTTTATTCCTAATAAATATAGTTTTATTCAAGAACAACCGAATAGGAATAGATTACGAAGCGTGTTCGAACTGCCTATCTGTGGTACTTAGAGACGCACTGAAGAGAGAAATGTTTACCAATCTAATTAGTCAGGAATAACTCAGGTAAAACAAGAGGACAAGAGATGTTCTTTACTTTCGGTATTCCTAAAATAGTATAGAATTAGTATCGACATATTTATATGTACAACAGTACTTGTACTTAGTATTAGATTCGTATAAGCTTAACCCATCCTTCAGGGCTGTTTGCCCCTACACCTAAGCCTCGGAGTGGGTTTTTTGTGTATGACTTAGTAAGTCTTACTTAATACCTTTTTCTTGAGTACCTATCTATTTAGGTGTGAGAAGCGGGGAAAATCCTCCGAATTTAAAATTATGAAATTCAGAGTTTACAAGGTTTGGGTGAATTTTTTTCAGCCCTTGACAGGCCTGTTATGTTCCATTTGAGTATAATAGGCTTAAAAAGGCTGTTAAGCTAACAGGCTGTTGGGGGCCAAAAAGTAAGTTGGTGAAACCCATCTTTTGAGGAGCAGATTTTTGTAGATCGTTTACCTACCTAAAGTCATCAGTTAGACCTCATTTTTTCCAATGAAGTACATACCCATCTTTCGTTTGAAAGCACACTCCTTGAATATATAGTTCGAAACTGAAGGGAATCTTCAAACAAGAAACTCTCCGTAGACTGCATTTAAGGCGGATTTTTTGCTCAGAACTTCAGAGTAGCTATTTAATTGCGGTATACAATTAGTATCGACATACAACAGTATTTGTAGTTAGTAGATTCGTAGATGCTTAAGTCATCCTTCAGGGCTGTTTGCCCCTACGCCTAAGCCTCGGAGTGGGTTTTTTGTGTATGACTTTTGACTTAGTAAGTCTTAATAGCTTTTTCTTAAGTACCTATCTATTTAGGTGTGAGAAGGAGGGGAAATCATCCGAATTCAAATTTTTCCAATACATAGTTTTCAACTTTTCAAGGTTTTGAGGAGCAGATTTTCTAAATTACCTAAAGTCAGTCAGACATGATTTTTTTTCCAATGGAGTGCCCATCTTTCATTTGAAAGCACACTCCTTGAATAAATAGTTAGAAAATGAAGGGGATCTTCAAACAAGAAACATTCCTAGACTGCATTTAGGGCGGATTTTTTCATTTGGTCAGAACCTCAGTGTAACTATATTTAATTGCTTTTTTTGAATTGCCAGGTAGAGAGTCGAGATTGAGATGATAATGGCTCTAGCATCCATCTAGTTATGTACTTTCAACTGATCTTTTTTTCCAATGGAGTGCCCATCTTTCATTTGAAAGAACACTCCTTGAATAAATATAGTTAGAAAATGAAGGGAATCTTCAAACAAGAAACTCTCCGTAGACTGCATTTAAGGCGGATTTTTTGCTCAGAACTTCAGAGTAGCTATTTAATTGCTTTTTTTGAATTGCCAGGTAGAGAGTCGAGATTGAGATGATAATGGCTCTAGCATTCATCTAGTTATGTACTTTCAATCAGTAGTTAGGTACGCGATGTTTCTTCTCTGATTCCATTATTTTCTAAAAACAATATCCAAAGCTATTCGCAATCAAATGGAGTCAGCAGCAATAGTACTTTCAATCAGTAGCTAGGTACGCGATGTTTCTTCTCTGATTCCATTATTTTCTAAAAACAATATCCAAAGCTATTCGCAATCAAATGGAGTCAGCAGCAATAACCTATGACCTGAACCTATAACTATGAAAAAATCTCATCTGTAATTCTGTATACTTTGGCTGCACGTCGAAGTGAAAAGGTTGGTCTGCAAACGTCAAGAGAAAAAATATCTTTTTTTCCTCCAAAGGTTTAATAGACGGAACTGTAACAAGACCTCTCAAAGGTTGTTCCGAAATCGAATGGCAACTTAGAACCATCCAAAAGGGGAACTATGCCTTATGGATGGTTCTTTTCTCTTTAATGCTGGCCAACTCTAGATACGAGGTCACCTGTCTATAGCAGATTACCAACCACTCATTGGGACCGCAGGAGTTGAAACTAACTACTCTAAAATTGGTCTCAACATTTTTTCCCCCTTCATTTTCCTTTTATGGTTGCGGTGGCGTGACTATTTTACACGACAAGTTTTTATCGCCATTCATTGGAAGTGTGTAGTGAGGGTACTTGCATTTCACATTAAAGTCAACTGAGAAAAGTAAAAGTTACACGACAAGTTTTCATCACCATTCATTGGAAGTGTGTAGTTAGGGTACTTGCATTTCAGATTAAAGTCAACTGAGAAAAGTAAAAGTTCGAAAAAAGAATAAAGGTACACGAGCGAAATGTGTATTTTTTGTGCTTATTTAAAATAAATAAAACATAAAAAAAAAGTTGTAAAAAATAGATACCTACTTACTCTCAAGTCATGCAAAATACAGTGCTTCTCAAAGAATAGATACTTACTCCCAAGTCATGCAAAATACAGTGCTTGTCAAAGAACCAGGAAAAGGAGGTAAGGAAACTACATAGAAACTAGCTATGTATAGCCAGTAGTCATCCCAGTTATTAGATTGAAAGGAAGCGCACCTGCCTTGTAAGCGCTAGGGCGCGGGTTCGATTGCCTATGTTGGCCAGCCAGTCTAATTAGCTTGGAGGGTAACACTTTTGCCTTGTAAGCGCGAGGCCATGGGTTCTTTTGCCTCCGGTTTAAGACTTTAAGGTTCGTTCTCGGAACGGTTGGCTTTCTCATATCCTGTCCTTCTTTCTTCGATTCCGGGACGATAAGAAAAGTTTCCTCCGTCAAACCTCTTCAAAAATAAAATTTGTACCAAAATTTTCTCCTATCTTGCCCTTCGATCTTATCAGAGACAGATCTTACTTACTTACTGCCAGGGCCATTTGAAGCCTAGAAGACTTTTTGCCTCGCCAAACTGTTCTGTCTTTTGCTTCTTCAACCGTGATGTTGATTTTTTCCATGTCTCTCTTGATCTGGTCCTCCCATCTCAGCTTTGGGCGTCCTCTTGGGGGGAAATGTATGAATTGTTACAGAGTTTGGTAACCACTGGCATCTAGGAATGCATTTGTTCAATCATCTTCGTGAATATTTCGTTCATTAGGAATTTGTATTTCGTTATTATGGCTGTTTCAATTGAACGTGCTTCATTGTAAATACACTCAAATGCATTGTTTCTTTTTAATGGTGATCTCGGAGTCATGAAATTGTTTGCAGTAGTCAGTAGGGAAAAAATGGGTTTTGAATAGATTAAACCTAGGAGTTCAATTTCAGCAATTTTTACGACTTGAACCGATCGGAAGGAGCTTTATGGTGATCTCGGAGTCATGAAATTGTTTGCATTTCGAAGAAGAAAGTTTTGAATTTGTAAACAGTAGGGAAAAAATGGGTTTTGAATAGATTAAACCTAGGAGTTCAATTTCAGCAATTTTTACGACTTGAACCGATCGGAAGGAGCTTAATTACCACGGAATGGTATAGAAAGTGAAACGGTCTGTGGGGAATCTCGCCATGGTTGTAAGGTATAGATTTATAACAAGAGATAGGATGAAGCACTCTTTAGGTGCGCGTCCACAACGGGGACCATAGTCCATGGACCATTGACCCCAGTCTAGAACTTGGACCATCAACCCCAGCCGAGACACTAAAGTTGTGTCCACACATAGGCGACCATAGGATGAAGCACTCTTTCGGGGCACGTCCACAACGGGGATCATAGTCCATGGACCATTGACCCCAGTCTAGAACTTGGACCATCAACCCCAGCCGAGACACTAAAGTTGTGTCCACACATAGGCGACCGGCCGTCGATCTTACAAGGTGAATGTATGTTATCGAGGCAGTGTGGACGTGTCAGTGGACATCGATCGACTGCCGATCGACTATGTGTGGACACACCTTAAGGCCCTAAGCTTCTTCTCCTATTTTTTTTTCTTTTTACCTTATTCCTCTTTCTACAACTGCTTCTCTTCCTTCTTCTTTTTTCCTCCTTTTTGTGTTTGTCCAGCTGAAGTCAACATTCACTCTTACTCTGGGTTTTAGATCTCTTTTGAAAGTTGAAAGGTGTCAGACAAGACATCCTGGGCGTCTAGTAATTGAATTAATTAGTCATTGAACACCCAGTCATTGAATTAATAATCTATCTAATCTAATTACCTATCTATAATCTCAAGTTTCAGTCACAACCTTTGAGAATGCTTGAAGACCGTCCGGGCCTAATCTCTGACTGAGAGGTAATGTGTGATTGTAGACCCCAGTATTATATTATCAACTTCACAGTTCAAGGGTGACTCATTTTATTCACTCAATTATCTTGAATCACTCAAATAACTTCCAGGTATTTGTGTATATTTACTCAAAGTGAAACTTTCCTTTCCACACGGAAATACAGCTTTTTTTAAAAAAAAAAAAAAAAAAACACACACACACATACACACACACACACCCACAACTGCTTCTTTTCTTTCTTCTTTTTTCTTCCTTTTTGTGTTTGTCCTGCTGAAGTCAACATTCACTCTTACTCTGGGTTTAGATCTCTTTTGAAAGTTGAAAGGTGTCAGACAAGACATCCTGGGCGCCTTGTAATTATTGAATTAATTAGTCATTGAACACCCAGTCATTGAATTAATAATCTATCTAACCTAATTACCTATCTATAATCTCAAGTTTCAGTCATTTCCGAGTTCTGAGACAGGGTGGCTTATTTGAAGGGGTTTGTGTTACGTACGCTAACTTCTGTTACGTTAACAAATCTTAGGCAGGTATTTATGTGGCAGTTTTTCCGATTTGGATCAGATCTTGAATGATTGATTCCGTAATGTGTTCTATTTCTGTGTAGCTATGATTACCTATTATTTTAAGTTCCACATTTGGTACATCTGAAAATTGAAAGGGTTTTGTTCTATCCGCGATATCTTTCCCATGCTTATTAGCTCATTACCTACTTTTATTTGTCTTTTCTTAAGCAGTTTTGCTTTTGCCTTTCCTTCGCCATTATGTATTTTGATTTTTTCTTAACCCTCATGTATTTTGTTTCTGTTTCAGAGAATTCCATGTACGGCCTAGACGCCATGAAGGCGGCGTCTATATGTTGGATAGTCGTATTCTGCTTACCTTGTCTCGTGCTTTCGGGTAAGTCTCTCACGTCACATAAGCTCACGTGACGTGATAGTAGTCTGTTTCTACCTTTAAATTCGTTCATCACTTCCTGATCCTAAAGAAATCATGCATGGTATAACTTCTTTTCCCGTAACTTTCACACTTTTCCCTTAACCTCAACATGTACCTAATGTGTGAAATTGTCTGGTGGGTTTATTCCATTTTCTGAGAAACTACCACTTGTTCAAATTTTTGGATGTCGGATTCTGCAATCTTAAATTTTGCCCCGAAATGTCGGTACCCGTTTCAAAATGTGTGTATGTATCTATGTGTGTAGTTCAACGTACTAGTACTAGGGCTAGGCTCATACTGCCGAAGAATAAGAAGAGTCTAGGAATAAAAAGTCTCGTACGCCATAATATTCGGAGTTGATGGCATAATACCAGGTGGGAAGTGGTTTCTGGCTAGGAGACATTAGAGATGGGTTGTATTGTTCGTCCCAACTAGGACGAGAAGATTGGTGAGTCATCGAAAGACAAAGTTGGATTTGAAGGAACAATGTAGTCCACAATAATGGTCTTCTTTTTATTCTTGTTCTTCATTTCTTATGATGTAAATAAAGGAATTTTCATTAGATTGGGTAATAAGAAGGCACTAGGCTACTACTACTACTCAATAGGGATTTCGAAAGTTTATCCTTTTGTGTAATGTTACCATTGGGAAAATTGCTTCGGATTTTCGGCTTCGGACACTAGGCTCAATAAAAACACTGAAATTCCGATATGACCAGACCATCTTAACCCGCCTCTCCTTATAATGAGCAAAAGCTAAACGAGTCAGACAGTAGATTTGCGTTTAGTAGAAGGTGGATTGGAGGAATCTCTTCTGTTTGCTTCGGATTTTCGGCTTCGGACACTATTAGGCTCAATAAAAACACTGACATTCCGATATGACCAGACCATTTTAATCCGCCTCTCCTTATAATGAGCAAAAGCTAAACGAGTCAGACAGTAGATTTGCGTTTAGTAGAAGGTGGATTGGAGGAATCTCTTCTGTCTCCGCAAAGATAATATGGGGAGATTTGTTGCTGCTCTTGGGTGGGAGGTGGCTACGATATGCGATTATGTAAAAGAAGACGAAGAGGGAAAAAGAAGACGAAGAAGAAGAGAAGAAGAAGAAGAAGTGGAGGAGGAGGAGGAGGAGGAGGAGGAAAAAAACCAAGAGTGAAAAATGTGTAATAAATCCGAGCATAATATGTATGAACTGTCTGATGTGAGTGTCTGCTAAACGAGTTATTAAATACTTTTTGATTTGTTAGATACACCACCTACTTTAACATAATAAACATAACATGTTTGCCAAAATTCATTAAATAAGGACAAACCGTTCGAGACTTAGAAGAAATTCTTCTTTTCTCCAGTGCCCTAAATCACCAAAGTATGGAAAAGTATCTTACAAGTGTAATAGCCAATGGAAAAATTTTGAATTTGGACGAATCATATCAAAATATGGAATTGTAAATACTTTTCCATACTTTGGTGATTTAGGGCACAAACTCAGGAAATTTAACTGTCTCAATCTGTCTCATACATAGACATACTTAAATGCCTGTGACAAATATTTTTCCCTTCTTAAGGCACTTCGATAAATTTGACTTGGATTTGATCTCGGACCACCAAAGTCCATCGCATCAACAGCCACTACGCCATTTAAGTTAGTAAGAAACTAGAACAGGAAAAAGAAGCAATCCACATAAACACAAAGAATGGGCTTTACCCCGTCAATGCCTTTTCCTTTCTTCAACTCAAAGTTACACCAAGGCTTGTATCGACCGATCAGTTGTCAGAATTAATTTACCAGTAACAAGACTAAGAAGTCTTCAAGCTGTAGGAAAAAACGGTTCCTCACAATCTACACGCATTTATGTCTCTGGAACGTGGGAATCTGAATTTCAATCAGGAATCCCAACACCTAGACCTTTTCCAATATTTTGCAACTTGTATCGCAGCATCACTTTGAAGTAAACTTACATGATAAAGCGATTGGTTTCAGTAAATTAAATAGGAAATTAGACCAAAGTAACCAAGCGACGAGATTTCAATAATCGTAGTGTGAGCCTGGAGGGTAACTAAAAATGCGTCTATCGATAATGCATTTTGTCCTGAGTATTTGGGTTAAAACATGCTTAAGTCGGGCAATATGGTATATTGTTGCTCGTTTACTAGTCACTTTTAGCTATCATTTTATGGTGTGACATGTTGCTATTTTGGTCTCCTTGTCTCCTATGTGTGGATGAGATTACTTTCAGTTTTTATTGTTATCTCATAATGTGCGCGGGCGACCCTGTCCTCGGAGGTTGAAGAACTTGAGCACGGATTTAGAGGTTGATTGTCACTGTATAACTGCAAAGGTATTAACCGGGTTTTTAGTCCGCCCTTCCTTTATTATTACTAATAATAAAAGGTATAGTGGACGGACTATTGTATTCGCTTCGGTGTCTGTCTGTCAGTCAGTCAGTCAGTTTTTGAAGATTTTCTCTTGATTATCGACTCTTAACTCGTGAAACAATCTTTTTCTTGGCGTCTCGAAATTTCGAAACAATTTTCCGATTTTCTACCCTAAAACAATCCCCCCCTACTATTTTTCAGTGCCGGTTCAACTGATCACGAGTTCTACCACCACAGAGTTACCCGCCTCCACCACTGCGGTAGGATACGTGGATGACTATGGATGCACCATGGAGGATAACAAATTCTACGCAGACGGAGCTAAGGTAAATAAAAAGTTCCTAGGTTATTGGAAAGTAAAAAGTGTCATTGTTGAACAATAGAATAAAAAGTACCTACCTAGGTAAAAAAAAGTAAAAAGTGTCATTGTTGAACAATAGAATAAAAAATACCTAGGTAAAAGAAAGTAAAAAGTGGCATTATTAAATCTATGTAGGTATAATAACTTTATAATAAAAATCCACGTGGCCCTAGTTGACCGAAACTTTGGCAAAAAAAAAAAAAAAAAAACCCATAGAAGGGCTTATCCAAACCTGGTCGACCTATATATCAAATTAAAGGTCTTTTTACCAGGATCACGATAATGGTGGTGCGAATTTTTTCCAGAAAACCATAAAGCCAAAAAACCAAAAAAACTGGTTTTTGGGGGATTTTTCTCTATTCGGCGACAAGCGATCTCCCCAAATTAACCTTAACTTGTCTGAGTTGGATCGGAAAAGCCAAGAAGATGGTTCCAATTACCAATCTGGATAGCAACCAGACGCAACAGTGCTTAACATCAGTGATCTATTGGGAACTGATGTATTCAATGTGCTATGCTATCGGAGGCGCTGCTGCCGTTGACTGAAAATTGGCTTCCTTTTGCACGAATGGCCTGTTTCTTTGTTCAGGACGGGATTATCTTTTACCCAGTGTATACACATGTGCCTATGGGACGATAATTTCCTTGTCCAATTCCGTCTTTTACTCCCAGACTAGGACGGTCAATAAAAACCAAGAGTACAAGAGGATTCTCACCAGACTTCATATATACTAATAGTGGAGAGCACATTAAAAACATTTGACTGTGGATGCGCATATAGGCCCCAAATCTGGATAGCAACCAGACGCAACAGTGCTTAACATCAGTGATCCATTGGGAACTGATGTATTCGATGTGCAATGCTATCACTGCGCTGCTGCCGTTGACTGAAAATTGGCGTCCTTTTGCACGAATGGCCTGTTTCCTTGTTCAGGACGGGATTATCTTTTACCCAGGGTGTATACATATGTGCCTATGGGACGATAATTTCCTTGTCCAACTCCGTCTTTTACTCCCAGTACCTATATAGGACGGTCAATAAAAACCAAGAATACAAGAGGATTCTCACCAGACTTCATATATACTAATAGTGGAGAGCACATTAAAAACATTTGACTGTGGATGCGCATATAGGCCCCAGGCCATTCTCAGACAGAAATAGAGACCATTATAACGGAATCTCATACAAAACTCACATAAAAAACTCCGTGGCGTACGGAGTGTTAATTGGTTAAATAAATGGAAAGACGGAAAGAGGAATATGGTTTGCTGCGATAATTATGCACTCGCATTGCACCAACCTGAGAAGAACTCAGCAGAGAGTTCAAGTTTAGAAGAACCATGTACGTCAAACACAGGAAAGTTCACTGGTTCTCTAAAATTGTAGAAATAGAGAAGAATTAGGATACAACAAAATCCGCGTTCGAAACACCATTGGCGTAATTGAACGCGATCCCTTGGTAAATGAACTAGATCCACATCGCAGATAATCATAAACACTGCAAAAACGCTTGTAAAATTATAAATTCCAATTGTAAAAACTTGTAAAGATCAGTAGCTCTGCTGGCAATTATCACTCACATCGGTCTGAACTGAACAGTTCACTGGCACTGTTTCCCAGTCTCATTTCAATTTCAACATCCATTTGTCCATATTTCTAATGTTTCTAAGCAGGATTCCCACCGTTCTTCGTTTTTCCTTATAGTGATAGCTCCGAGGAGTATTTTATCTATCTTGGAAGTAATTTCAACTTTTGCTTCACTTTTTTCTTGTTGTTTCTATTTACTCCTCTTTCGTTTATGTTTACATTCGGATTGCCATGTTTGTCTTGATTATTGACTTTGTGTAAACGTTGTAATCGTTTGCGATGATCCATCGCATCGCAGTGACATACTTCCTTACTTACCGCGTGCCCCCACGTCCAGAGAGTTCAAGTTTAGAAGAACCATGTACGTCAAACACCAGGAAAGTTCACTGGTTCTCTAAAATTGTAGAAATAGAGAAGAATTAGTAAGGACTTGAGGAATTTAGTGTAATCCATCATACCTAGTTAGGGTAAGTGTACCATTTATTCGCCCACCTAAAAAACGTACCATTTATTGGCCCACCTGTACCATACGCCACATAAGTCTGATTTAACGTTCCCTAGCTAGTCAGGACGACTGACTGTCTTAGAAGTGACATGACGTGCTGTTAGCTATTTCGAGGACTTACACCTTCCCAGTTCCCAGACGGAATTCGGTAGAGGAAACCAATTTTGGGATAATATTTGGTATCGTCATTCGAGATGCATTCAGCCTAGAGAGGTCAACGAGTGACAATTATTTATTATGCTCAAGCTTTAAGCCCAAATATCTTAAATCATCCAGGGCATCAACCATGAAACCCATTCAAACTGAGACGAAGAAAATACGTGTCACTCAATTTTCTTTAGATGGATCACTGAACAGACTCACTATCAGGTAGACTTGAAAGGTACGGCTGAAAAGGTCCGTCTGTCAGGTCTACCTGATATCTGATACTGAGTGGCTGGCCTTATCATTGATGTCACCACCAAAATCACCATCTCCGATAACAACTGTTACAATATCATCAAAAACTGTTTGCTAATGATTGTTCGTGATGAATTATGTCAAGAATTTGCATCCATGGAAAGAATGTATAATTCCCAATCCTAGTACAGCCTCATCTCCTAGTCCTTCAGTATCATCCTTAGGTATCTTTACCATTGATGTCACCACCAAAATCATTATCACCGAACTATGTCAAGAATTTGCATCAACGGAAAGAATGTATAATTCCCGGTCCTAGTACAGCCTCATCTCCTAGTCCTTCAGTCTCATCCTTAGGTATCTTTACCATTGATGTCACCACCAAAATCATTATCACCGATCATTGATGTCACCACCAAAATCACCATCTCCGATAACAACTGTTACAAGATCATCAAAAACTGTTTGCTAATGATTGTTCGTGATGAATTATGTCAAGAATTTGCATCCACGGAAAGAATGTATAAAGTATAAATCCCAGTCCTAGTACAGCCTCATCTCCTAGTCCTTCAGTCTCATCCTTGGGTATCTTTACCATTGATGTCACCACCAAAATCATTATCACCGAATAACAACTGTTACAATATCAATTGTTACAAGATCATCAAAAAACCTAGTAATTGAATTAATTAGTCATTGAACACCCAGTCATTGAATTAATAATCTATCTAACCTAATTACCTATCTATAATCTCAAGTTTCAGTCATAACCTCTGAGAATGCTTGAAGACCGTCCGGGCCTAATCTCTGACCGTTCTCAGAGGTAATGTGTGATTGTAGACCCCATCAACTTCACAGTTCAAGGGTGACTCATTTTACTCACTCAATTATCTTGAATCACTCAAATAACTTCCAGGTATTTGTGTATAATTACTCAAAGTGAAACTTTCCTTTCCACACGGAAATACAGCTTTAAAAAAAAAAAAAAAAAACACACACACACTACCATACTTGCTGACAATGGATACTATAAATGGATTTTTTCATGATTTTTCATTTTTTGTTTGTTTGTTTTCGATTATAACTGTTTCCTAATATTTATGTGTGAAATTCGTGGGTAACTCAGTGGGTACCTAATATATTTTGTTGAGAATTAAGATGGTATGTAGGTACTTAGGTACAATGGTACGAGTACCTATACAAGGTACATATGTAGATACAGATAGGTAATAGGTATTTGTGAATTAGGTGCTAGATTGTTTGTTCACTTGAGTGTTTTGAATGTTTTGATGAGATGAAAAAACAGGGTGTATGGGTAAAAAAAAAAAAAAAAAAAAAAAAAAAAAAAAAAAAAAAAAAAAAAAAACAGGACAAGTGCGCTACTCTCCAAGCTAACTTTGTCTAGCTAGGTATGTAGGTAGGTACATACAAGAAACACTTCTGATTTTATGGCTAGAACGGGGAGCCTCTCCAGTCATTTACAGCAGAATTTACGATAACTACCTAAATATTAATAAATAAAATGATAATAGCTACCTACCTGTAGGTAATTAAATGCGTTAGTTAATAGTCCTAATAGTATAACATACTGAGGGAACGCGTGGGAATTTTTCCCACAGAAAATTACACACAAGCAACATGATGATAGAGCATGTCATTTTAATTCATTACAATTTTTAATTGTTGTTTTCAGTTTAATCATTGTGTTTTAATTTTAATCCATTACTACCTGTTTTTTTAATTTATTTTGCTAATGTTCTTTAATTTATTGTAATTAAAACGGAGCTGTAGGTTTTATTACAAGCATTTATGAATTATGATTGAGGACAAGTACGCTACTCTCCAAGCTAACTTTGTCTAGCTAGGTATGTAGGTACATACAAGAAACTTCTGATTTTATGGCTAGAACGGGGAGCCTCTCCAGTCATTTACAGCACAATTTACGATAACTACCTAAATATTAATAAATAAAATGATAGCTACCTGTAGGTAATTAAATGCGTTAGTACCTAATAGTCCTAATAACATACTGAGGGAACGCGTGGGAATTTTTCCCACAGAAAATTACACACAAGCAACATGATGATGGAGCATGTCATTTTAATTCATTACAATTTTTAATCGTTGTTTTCAGTTTAATCATTGTGTTTTAATTTTAATCCATTACTACCTGTTCTTTTAATTTATTTTGCTAATGTTCTTTAATTTATTGTAATTAAAACGGAGCTGTAGGTTTTATTACAAGCATTTATGAATTATGATTGATGATTCCCCTGGTAATCCTTGTTTAGGAAGATGAACTTTCATCAGGAAGTACGTTTCTTCTTCTTCCTCCTCTCCTTCCTCCTCCTCCTCCTCTTCTTCTTTTTATACTCCTTCTTCTTTTTATCCTCCTTCTTCTCTTCTTCGTCGCTGCTGAGAATGAGAGTCGAACCCTAGTACCCTCGCTTACGAATCTGATTTCGCCATCGGGACTGATTCGCCCTGAAATTCTATCTTCTTCTTCCTCCTCTCCTTCCTCCTCCTCCTCTTCTTCTTCTTTTTGTCCTCCTTCTTCTTCTCATCGTCGCTGCTGAGAATGAGAGTCGAACCCTAGTACCCTCGCTTACGAATCTGATTTCGCCATCGGGACTGATTCGCCCCGAAATTCTATGGAAGTTTCCTACTTAAGTAAGACAGAATCTATAACATGTAAAGTCTACATAATGGAGCAGTTGCAAATGGGTAAAAATTAAAAATAAATGGTCGATCCCTATGTAAAAAGTTGGGAAAAATCCAAATCTGAGGTCAAAACTCCGAAAAAATAACTGTAAAAGGTCGAAAATTCAATTTTTATTTTCCGTTCTAATGAAAGAGTTCAAATATGTGTGACGTCAGACTTTACGCAGTTGTTTTTTTTGTCCGTTAGGTAGCGCAAGCGCGCTAGCGAAGGAGCAGGAAGAACTGCGCAGAAACGTATGCGCACAAACACATTAATGCGTTGCCTGCCTGCGAGGGAGCTTTGCTCGGGACATTTGATGTGACGTCATCGCCTACGGGAGCGTATGCCGTGACGTCAAAGTTCACGATTTACCGGCATTTTTTTAATCGATTTATCTCGGGATCTAGAAGTCGTAGAAGAAAAAGGCAACTGATCTACATATTATGTGTAGGTATTACTCGTAGGTACTTATGTCTTTTACCTACGAGCTACGAGTAACATTAGATTGACCGAAAGTCCTAACTGTGCCATAAAATTCAGAAGGAACCAGCCATTTCCTTCTGTTGTTCTCTTAAACCCAAAAAGTATACAACTTAATCATACTCAAGTTTTAGCAAGTACCAACTTAATCTAAAGCACCTGCAATAAAGTTCGGATATAAGTCATATAAGTACTTAGTCTGGTACAAGAACTAAGGTAATGTGGTAGGTACAGGGTACCTACAAGAATCGCTTTGTAACTCAGAGGTACCTACAACATTACTTAAAGGAATAGCTTTAAAACTCAGATCAAACTTCATTCGTTACTTCGAAATATGTTCGAAAAATCAAAAAAAAAGGGGTTTAAAACTCAGATCTTCATTTGTTTCTTCAAAAAATGTTCGAAAAAATCACAAAGGGATCCTATTCTTCTCAAGGTATCTTCTCTTATATTCAAGTGGTGCTCGTCAACTTCTTGGTCATATGCACATCTCAAAAGGTATCTGGTTTGTCTGGGCTTACACGTCCTATTTTGTACCAAATAAATAAGACCTTGTTTAGACTGTGGGAGTAAAGGGACTTTTCAGTCTCATTCTGGCAGTATAAACAGTTAAACAAGGTATAATCGATTCTATTCTTCTGTATAACCCTGTACGTACCTACTTACCAATCTAACATATTGGCCTACTGTGTGATTGTCTGGTACTCTCATAAGGTTTCTTCCTTGATGATCAAAAACTTTAAAGAGCTTACTGATGTTCTCCCAGACAGGATGTGGTGTGTTAAGTTGTTTCCAGAAATTGCTGAAATTATTTATGACTCCATTTCAATTTCGAGCGGATGCTCCATTGATCCACTTCTGTTTCCTGGACAATCTTTCGGAATCTCTCGGAATCTTCACCTTGAAATCCGGATATTTTTGGACATTGCAACGGGATTTTAACCTGACTTGTGTGCTGGTTGTTTTGGGGTGGACTTATACATATTTAGGTGTACTTACTAATTCAGTTGAAATCTCTTAATGGTTTGATTGGTGTTAAGGTGGCGTTCCGATCCTAGCTGCCGGGCAGCGCGACCCGGCAGCGCTGCCGAGCTGCCTGGTCGCGCCATAAAGGTGACGTTCTGAGTTGAAATCTCTTAATGGTTTGATTGGTGTTAGAGTTGATCCACTTCTATTTCCTGGACAATCTTTGTAGTCTTCCTTGAAATCCGGATATTTTTGGACATTGCAACGGGATTTCAACCTGACTTGTGTGCTGGTTGTTTCGGGGTGGACTTATATTTAGGTGTACTTACTAATTCAGTTGAAATCTCTTAATGGTTTGATTGGTGTTAGAGTTGATCCACTTCTATTTCCTGGACAATCTTTCGGAATCTCTCGGAATCTTCACCTTGAAATCCGGATATTTTTGGACATTGCAACGGGATTTCAACCTGACTTGTGTGCTGGTTGTTTCGAAGTGGACTTATATTTAGGTCTACTTACTAATTGAGTTGAAATCTCTTAATGGTTTGATTGGTGTTAGAGTTGATCCACTTCTGTTTCCTGGACAATCTTTCGGAATCTCTCGGAATCTTCACCTTGAAATCCGGATATTTTTGGACATTGCAACGGGATTTCAACCTGACTTGTGTGCTGGTTGTTTCGAAGTGGACTTATATTTAGGTGTACTTACTAATTGAGTTGAAATCTCTTAATGGTTTGATTGGTGTTAGAGTTGATCCACTTCTATTTCCTGGACAATCTTTGTAGTCTTCCTTGAAATCCGAATATTTTTGGACATTGCAACGGGATTTTAACCTGACTTGCGGGTTCGATTCCCGCCCGGGGCGGATTTTATCCTGCTGGGATAATGTTCGTTCTCGGAACGGCTGGCTTTCTCCTATCCTGTTACTTAGGCTGCCTAGTAACATATCTAGAAAAGGAATCCATATTATCCATATAAGGCATTATAACAACAATAAAACAAACACCAGTCTATCATCACCAATCTACAAGCTCATTTAAATCAGAAAACTAGAAAACCTCTCTGATCAAATGAGTTTCGTTCCACCTTAAAGCTGGACTAATAACTTCATTTATGTAGGCAAAGCGTTTCGAGATAACGACCTGGTTATTACTTTCCTTATCCTATAGGAAGGTAATCGCTAGCACGCCAGCCTGGTTAATTTATTTAATATACCTACCTCATTTATACTGTCGGTTAAGACTAGTAAGCTTGGATAGTAGCCTAGTAGCGATTTTGCCTTGTAAGCGCTAGGTTCCAATTCCTGCCCGGGGCAGATTTTCCTAAACTGTCCTAAACAGTTAAGGATATCGGGCTTCTGGCTTTCTACTATTCTGTTCTCCTTTTCCCTTCGATTTTGGGACGATGATCCTGTAGGAAGGAAAGTAAGGTAATTGGTTTATGAGCTAGAAATTTGACGAGGATGCCATAAAAGTAATTGTAAAGATCGGCGCAACGCAACGGTTGGTCCCAATTTTAACGCATTTTGGCAGAGATCGGTACCTATTTCGACCGTTTTTTTCCGCCTTCGTAAAAAATCCAATAGGCTAAAGAAAGTCGAGTGCTGTTCACACCAGATTTTCATTACCGTTCAAAGCTGTCAGTTAGTTCAAGCCGTGGCAGCTGGGGTAATTAAAACATTAACAACAGATACGCACGTTTAACTACCACGTATATTAACACCAGATAAATAACGTACCAAGTATTAACAACAGATCAGTAACATGAGTACGATAGGGGGCAGGTGAAAATACCTCATTTCGCATATAGCATCCTACCTACAATGCAGGAATGGAAGTGCCTCTTTTTGCACAGTAGATAATGTATTAATGTTACCTCCTTGCATAGATAATGTACCTTCATCTTGTATTCTAGATAACAATATGTGAAACCTTGAGGGGGAAATACAATTCGACACAGAATATCTGAGATGACTAGAAAATAAAATTACCTTCCCTATTCATTTTCTTTATATTGGTCACCAAAATTTTCTGTACATGAATGGTCACCAAATTAATTTTTGTGAGATATGATTCATTTCATGTTTGAATATTAGCAGCGCGAATCATCATGAGCGATCCACTGGAAATTGTGTTAAATCATGTGATGCCACATCAGAGGAACTTTATTTATTTTAAACCTTCTAAACTTCTAACCCAATAGCTCCAGCACCCCTATAGGTTTGCTACTTCTTTGGAACGCGAATCATCATGAGCGATCCACTGGAAATCATGTGATGTCACATCAGAGGAACTTTATTACATGGTTTTACTTAACTTGAGATCTCTGTTTGTTTGTAATTTGTTTGTTTGTTTGATTGTTTATTTTCAACCTTCTAAACTTCTAACCCAATAGCTCCAGCACCCCTATACATAGGTTTGCTACTTCTTTGGAACATCCTGTATACTAAAGCTTTCCGAGGACAACACTTATTTTCACAAAAGGTTCATTGTGTTTCAGCTACTTCTTTGGAACATCCTGTATACTAAAGCTTTCCGAGGACAACACTTATTTTCACAAAAGGTTCATTGTGTTTCAGAAACAGAAATACACACCATGACCGTGACATATACACATATAGATATACCCAACCTCCCCGTGACATATACACAGGTGCGAATCATCATGAGCGATCCACTGGAAATTGTGTTAAATCATGTGATGCCACATCAGGGGAACTTTATTTATTTTCAACCTTCTAAACTTCTAAACTTCTAACCCAATAGCTCCAGCACCCCTATAGGTTTGCTACTTCTTTGGAAC
Organism: Diaphorina citri; assembly: GCF_000475195.1. Classification (NCBI taxonomy): domain Eukaryota; kingdom Metazoa; phylum Arthropoda; class Insecta; order Hemiptera; family Psyllidae; genus Diaphorina; species Diaphorina citri. Next base: position 25,392 of record NW_007377744.1, read on the forward strand.
ATCCTGTATACTAAAGCTTTCCGAGGACAACACTTATTTTCACAAAAGGTTCATTGTGTTTCAGAAACAGAAATACACACCATGACCGTGACATATACACATATAGATATACCCAACCTCCCCGTGACATATACACATATAGGAATAACCTCTCCGTCAGCATTAAATGGTGGGGAAAAAATCGCTCAGAAAATGCTGGAAATCCCGCTGTAATATGAACAGGGGAGAGAGAGAGAGAGAGAGAGAGATAGGGTCTGAGTAAGAGGAAGGAAGGAGTGGAAACGATACTGTGTCCTATTGCATGAGAACTTTGTTATACATACAGCTATGTATTAATAAGACTCAATGCAGCAGTTAGTACCTCAACTGTGACATAAAACAAACAAAGCGCATTCATTATTAATTATATTATTGTATATGAATATTAGTGGATAGGGAACAATGGTAATTAGACTAATTAGTGTTCTACCAAGTGTTACTCCTCTATCTCAATACTCGGGCTTATAATCCCTAATACACAACAGCAACATTTTCATCGAAAACAGTCTCTGGATTGTTGTTTCTCAACAATCCATCAATTTTTTACCCTAGAAACTTATTTTTCTTGTCTTTCCTGTGAACTAGGTTTTATCTTGAATGTTGCTTAACATTCAAAACATTTGTTTCGCAACATTTGAGTAATACCTCATTCCGCATATAGTATCCTACCTACAATGCAGGAATGGAAATACCTCTTCTTGCACAGTAGATAATGTATTAATGTTACCTCCTTGCATAGATAATGTACCTTCATCTTGTATTCTAGATAACAATATGTGAAACCTTGTTTGAGAAATTTTAATAGGAATTTTATCTTCTTTTAAATATTCACATAAAAAAAAATAAAAATAAAATAGCATGAAAGAAAGTGGTAAACTTGAAAGATTGCTCCTCAGATTACCAGCTTTCGCATTCCTTCAAGGCACATTCTATGACATCCATCTATGTCTATCCAGTATCTAGGAATGGAAAAGTTTGGTCAGAAAAGCCGGCAGCACGCGATTGCCGAGATGGTCACCCATTCGGATACCGGACACACGCAACGTTGCGTTGCTTCGGTGATCTATTGGGAATTGGTGCATTCAACGCGCTATCGCCGCGCTGTTGGCGTATAGTCTTTTTTTCAAGAGGTTTGATAGAAGGAACTGTAACTGCTAAGGTCCTATCGTTCCAAATACGAAGAGAGAATGAAGACAGGATAGGAGAGAGCCAGTCGTTATTTGTTTATGATAAAGTTTACCCCGGGGGGTAATCGAAACTGCCACTTAGCGCTTACAACCCACTCCGAGGCTTATGTCTATAGGGCCAAGCAGCCCTAAAGGATGAGTCCTAAAAGAACCCTGGCCTTCGTAAGAAGTCTAAGGCTCTTCTAGAAAAAATAAAGGGAATGTCACAAAAGATTTAACAGGTCGCAGTGACCAAGAGCGTTTATTAAAGCCGATGGCCCTACTTATACCAATACCAAAGGATGAGTTAAGCTTCTGCGAATATAGCGCTTACAAGGCTGGCTTATGAGATCGTGTGCACTGCAACAGCCCCCCATACGGTTAGTAAAATGATACAGTTTCTGTTTCTGGTTTACTGAGTCAACTATTTCATATTCCATATCAAATGATACCAAGATTACCAAGTGTTTACTGGAGTGAGTAGCTACTAACCCATGAGCCGCCGAGGTCTACATTAAAGTCACACCAAACTTGACCAAACTCTTCTCTCTTTTTCGCTAATATCTCAGTCGCTCTATATCAGAGTGTATCGGGTAAAATAAATAAATAAATAAAATAGCACGAAAGAAAGTGGAGAACTCAGAAAGATCGCTCCTCAGATTAATAGCTTTCGAATTCCTTCAAGCTTCAAGACACATTCTTAGACATCCATCATCCATCCATGCTTATCCAGGAACGGAAAAGTTAGGTCCGAAAAGCCGGCAGCACGTGATTGCCGAGATGGTCACCCATTCGGATACCGGACACACGCAACGTTGCGTTGCTTCGGTGATCTCTTGGGAATTGGTGCATTCAACGCGCTATTGCCGCGCTGTTGGCTTATAGTCTTTTTTTCAAGAGGTTTGATAGAAGGAACTGTAACTGCTAAGGTCCTATCGTTCCGAAAACGAAGAGAGAATGAAGACAGGATAGGAGAAAGCCAGTCGTTATTATTTGTTTATGATAAAGTTTACCCCGGGGGGGTAATCGAAACTGCCACTTAGCGCTTACAACCCACTCCGAGGCTTATGTGTACAGGGCCAAGCAGCCCTAAAGGATGGGTTAAGCTTCTGCGAATCTAGCGCTTACAAGGCTGGCTTATGAGATCGTGTGCACTGCAACAGCCCCCCATACGGTTAGTAAAATGATACAGTTTCTGTTTCTGGTTTACTGAGTCAACTATTTGATATTCCATATCAAATGATACCAAGATTACCAAGTGTTTACTGGAGTGAGTAGCTAACCCATGAGAGCCGGGGTCTACATTAAAGTCACACCAAACTTGACCAAACTCTTCTCTCTTTTTCGCTAATATCTCAGTCGCTCTATATCAGAGTGTATCGGGGATTTGTCTATTAGTTATAGAACAAAATTTCCTTCTATTTTAACCATTATTTGACATATTTACTCAGTACTGGTCCGGAGTTAGAAGCAGTTAAATTTCAGCAAGATCCAACGAAGAAAAAAAAAGTTCGGCTCTTATTGGCTAAGCTGAGAAGTGAGTAGCCAAGCTGGTAAGTTTAGCATGTAGAACACAATGAGCTAGGAGGAGTTCATTTGGAACTATCAGCATATCTTGGTCAAATAGTAAATGTAATTTGTAACCATGAAACTCTACATAGGATACATATTTCGCGTTAATACAGGCCCTGCGGCGCTTCGAACACTTGACGTTCGCGCGCCTCCCGGCACGCTTGAACAACTTCAAATAGGTAAAGTTAGCTCCCTTAAGAGTGAGCTCCTTGCCTAAGAGGTTTGATAGAGGGAACTGTAACAACAGAGGTCCTCCCATTATCCCTTTAGTCCCATTGAAGAAAGAAGGATAGGATAGGAGAAAGACAGCCGTTCCAAGAACGAACATTACAGATAGAGTTAGTATAGGTAGATCACAAAAGAGGTTTGATAGAGGGAACTGTAACAACAGAGGTCCTCCCATTATCCCTTTAGTCCCATTGAAGAGAGAAGGACAGGATAGGAGAAAGACAGCCGTTCCAAGAACGAAAATTATAGGTAGAGTTAGTAGGTAGATCACAAAAGAGGTTTGATAGAGGGAACTGTAACAACAGAGGTCTTTTCGTTCCGAAAGCAAAGAGAGAAGGAGGACAGGATAGGAGAAAGCCAGCCAGCCGAGAACAAACCTTATGTATTCAGGATAAAGTCCGCCCCGGGCGGGAATCGAACCCGCAACCTAGCGCTCACCTACAAGGCAGACGCGCTACCAACCAAGGTAACTAGGCTGGCTGGCTCCAAGGGATTTTAAAACTCAGACCCTCCAACATACTGATACTAGACTATCTCATTAACATGTGGAAAGAAAGTATACGAGTATCTAAGAACCTATAAGTATGTGAAATTAAACTTTCAGTTAATCGGTCATACACAAAAAGCACAATCCGAGGCTTCGGTGTAAGGACAAACAGCCCTAAAGGATGGGTTAAGCTTCTACGAATGTACAAAATCATACAGAGTTATATACCTATTCACTGAAATACGTATTATGTGCCCATGTGAAATTGAGCTTTCAGTAGAACACATTACATACCCATGTGAAAGGCTTGATAGACTTGGAGCCTATATGTAAATCTAAGGCATATTCTAACTGAAGTAAATCAGAAGGTGCATAGGAAACGATTTGAGGTAAATCAAGTAAACGCAGTCGTGCCCTTGCGACTTGCATCTCATGGGAACCATGATCAGTACTGCACCACATAGTGTGTGACTCAAGGCGCACTTAATAGTCCTAAAGGATGGGTTAAGCTTATATGAATGTACAAAATCATACAGAGTTATACACCTATTCACTGAAATATGTATTATGTACCCATGTGAAATTGAGCTTTCAGTGAAACATGAAACATACCCATGTGAAAGGCGTGATAGGCTTGGAGCCTGTATGCAAATCTAAGGCATATTCTAACTGAAGTAAATCAGAAGGTGCATAGGAAACGATTTGAGGTAAATCAAGTAAACGCAGTCGTGCCCTTGCGACTTGCATCTCATGGGAACCATGATCAGTACTGCACCACATAGTGTGTGACTCAAGGCGCACTTAATAGTCCCTCCATAGTGCATACCCTCCCTCTGGTA